>NC_047108.1:126007607-126237607 GCF_902500255.1 Thalassophryne amazonica
ACAGCCCAAAGATGTCACTTTAGTGCAAATTTGTCCTTTAAAATCAGCCACGAAAATGTCTGACAACCTTCCCTGAGTGGTCGCTGTGCACAATTACATATTACAATTACATAAATACATAATTACACAGGGGTCAAAAATGAAAAATACACCAACCATGGTGTGTACCACATGATTCATGTATCATCATAAAGATTACAAAAGTGGAAGGGTTCTGAGAATTATGTAATTATTAGGTTAAATACAGCAAAAAGGATGATAAAGACCTATTTTTCTTTGTTATTAGTCCAGTTTTGGATTAAAACGTGATCTAATTTATCGCTTGAGCACATTGGATTAAAAAAAAAACAAAATTAGGAGTTTTTAATGTTTGGACTGCAAAGGGCAAACAATGTCACCATCCTTTGGATTTCACAACATATGACGTATTTCATGACGACACAGAACACACGGTGCAGAACAGATAAACATGATTGGAGCATTTTTAAATGTTGTCCTCTGTGTAAACTTTAATCGACCTGCTTCTGGAAGCACTTTCCACACGTCTGCCACACATTTTTGTTGAAGTCTAGATGTAATCATGATGATGTTAACTACGTGTGGTTCCCCAAGACGGGTGGTTTGGTTTGGTTGCTGTAACTGCATTCTGATAGCATTCTAAATATTCTCACAGCATCATAACAGCATTTGAAAGGCTGATCGAGGGAAATTCGCCATAGTCAGGCACGTCAGCTCCTGCCAGCATGTGCCGAATGAGGCACGGAGCTGGCAGACAGCACCTCAGTGCATCCCGTTTGAGGTGTGCAAAGGAAATACTGTAATGTGCAAAGACTGCAGCACACATTCATTTTGTGAACTAGACACAACCAAACCATAAAACCAGCAGCCTCGTGGCTTAGTGGTTAGCACTGTTGCCTCGCAGCAAGAAGGTCATGGGATCAATTCCCACCTGTGGCCTTTCTGTGGGTTTCCGTGTTTGTGTGGGTTTGCTCCGGTTTCCTCCCACGTTTGAAGACATGCAGGTTAGGTGGACTGGAAACTTTATAATTGCAAAACAGATCTCAATGGGACTAACATGGTTAAATTAAACTGTTTGTATTTGGTGATTTTATTCTGTTGAGCACTTTGTAATTTTCTAACCTCAAAGTTCTACATGAATAAAATAATTATTCATGTTGTTTCAGGATCACTTTGACTTTTTTGAGGATGGATGTTTCTGAGGAGCTTCAACAGGCTTTTGATATTCTCTATGAGGAGAGGACCTCCAGTATCTTCAAGCAGACGGGGACAGGAGAGGAGCACACTGCTGCTCCTCCTGTGGTTCCTGCACCTCCTGCAACTCCTCTCCCTCCCCTCACTTTCCTCTCTACAGACACTAATGTGACATATGTCACTCTGCTCCATCCTGTAATGTCACTGATCCCTATCCATCGACACCCTCCAGTGACCTCAGTGACCCCTGTCACCTCAGTGACCCCTGTGACCCCTGGCCCTGCCGCCCCTCAGTCTGCTGCTCAGGCCAGTGCTCCTTCTGTTAAAAAGCCGCCAAATGCGTTTATGATTTTTAGGAAGGAGCAGCAGCCCAGGTGAAGGACTGCGCCATCATAAATAAGATCCTGGGAGAGATGGTGAGCGTGCACGCTCCTGGACATGCACAGGCTTGTATTTGTGTCAGTGAGTGTGTTAACTGACAGTGTGCTGTCGTCTGTTTGCAGTGGAATTCCATGACATCTGAAGAGAAAGAAAAATATTTCGATCTCTCGAGGATGGAGGCAAAACGGCACCACGAGTTCCATCCTGACGGGGTGCCCAACAACAAAAAAGTGAGGAAACAGTCAGATCAGCATGTTGTATGTTCACATCCCTCATACACGTGACCTCCTGAAATCTGAATGTTTTTTCTTTTCTTTTTCCACAGAGAAAAAGGTCCTGAGGGTGTTTGAGCCGTGCTGGAGATTTATGCACCAAACCACACAATGTTTAGTTTTTTACCCTGTAAATATGTAAATATCTTGGATTCCACATTAGTTAATATTTCTAAAATAAAATATTTGAATATATTCATTGTTTTGTGACTTTTTGTAAGAGCTGACAGGTCATTTATTTAGTTCTTAGGCTTGGACAGAGACTGAGGACTCTCTTTGTTCTGTCCAAACACAGGAGGTCTCTAATCAGCACACAACAAATATGAGAAGACGAGCCGTCTGAAAAATGTGATTGTAGATTTTCAAGCAAATCTCTATCAGACAAACAGCATCCAGTGACCAAAAACAATCCATCTTGTAATCTGCCAAAAACTGAAATTGTCTGAATTTGTCCTGGAAGACAATTAGAATACAACCATCTATCATATGCACGAAAATAAATTATTTGTGTTATGTGGACTGTGAAAAGTCCTCACTCCATTGGACTTCGGCAAGTTTTTGGTGAAGATGCTGTGACTTTCACTGGAAGTGACGAGGACAGACAAGATTAGGACTGAACATATCAGAGGACAGCACAGGTAGGATGATTTGGAGTCAAAGTCAGAGAAGTGAGGTTGAAATGGTTTGGACGTGCAGAGGAAGGAGCTGAGGTATACAGGGAGAAGGATGCTGAGGATGAAGCCAAGAGGCAGGAGGAGAAGAGGGAGGCCACAGTGCTGAGGGAGGACATGACAGAGGAAGATACAGAGGACAGAGTGAGATGGAGACCAGTGATCCACTGTCGTGACCCCTAACGGGAACAGCTGAAAGAAGATGGTGACATCAAATTAAAATCATCATAGACTGCTGTAAGGCGGGGCTTAATGTTCAGTCACCTGACTGCAACCCCACTCACAAAAAAAAAAAAAAAAAAAATTTCAACCCAACTTGGTGTAATGATTGATGGTCAGAAAGGGGCATGTTCTGAGTTTGAGGAAAAATGTTTAAAACTTGAGGTCACAGGTCAAGTTCAAATTTTGATTCTTTGGAGGTCTGGGCGGCTATGCTTGAGCTGCTGCCCCCGCGACCCGACTCCAGATAAAGCGGAAGAAAATGGATGGATGGATGGATATTAATTGCAGCACAATAACCTGCTGGTCAGTTTTCTGATCTATGGCTGCATTCACAGCTGCTGGGAAATTTATCAATCATTCAGCATTATGTGTCTGAAGTGTTGATGGCTAAAGGTTGCATCAGGGTGATAATATTTTAGTTTCAAATGTTCTTCCCTCTGAATAAATCAGCACTGTTCCAGTACTAAAGAGAACTTTTCATCTGCAGTCAAAGTTTAGTTTCTGCAGCTGCTTCTGTCTGTCAGTAAGAATGTTTCACTTACAGCAAACATTTACCAGAGGTGGGACAAAGTTAGCAAGTCATTCTCAAGTCATAAATCTGCAAGTCTCAAGTCATAACGTCCACCACTTGTTTGCAAGCTGACTTGAGATTTGGCTTGAAACTTGCAGATTGATGACTTGAGAATGACTTGACGGTGACTTTGTCCCACCTCTGACATTTACAGTTTTCATTTTCATCTCACTTTTTCCCAATAAAGTGGATTCAGATAGTTTGTCTGAATTCATACTTTTTAAAAATGTTGGTTTATTTTTTGGTGAAAATGGTGAAAACCACCTTTTCAGCCTTGTTTTGTTTGTTTGTCTCAGCATGATAATAATAAATAAATATTTATCTTGTAATGCTGTTGTGTGAGTCTTTGGTGGTCACACTTATTCAGTGTGTGCGGCCTTCAGGTCTCTGAGATCTGGACCTGATGTTGTCAGGCAGCAGTTCCCATGTGGAATTGTGATGTAGACACAACAAGAACACTTCAGAACTGAGAGAAATCCAAGTGACAGTAAACATCCTGGTGTCAAATAGCAAAGCCATACTATACCATACCATACCATATTTATAAAGCACCTTAAAACAGCCAGTGCTGACACAAGGTGTTGTACAACCCCTGGCAAAAATTATGGAATCACCGGCCTCAGAGGATGTTCATTCAGTTGTTTAATTTTGTAGAAAAAAAAGCAGATCACAGACATGACACAAAACTAAAGTCATTTCAAATGGCAACTTTCTGGCTTTAAGAAACATTATAAGAAATCAAGAAAAAAAGATTGTGGCAGTCAGTAACGGTTACTTTTTTAGACCAAGCAGAGGGAAAAAATATGGAATCACTCAATTCTGAGGAATAAATTATGGAATCACCCTGTAAATTTTCATCCCCAAAACTAACACCTGCATCAAATCAGATCTGCTCGTTAGTCTGCATCTAAAAAGGAGTGATCACACCTTGGAGAGCTGTTGCACCAAGTGGACTGACATGAATCATGGCTCCAACACGAGAGATGTCAATTGAAACAAAGGAGAGGATTATCAAACTCTTAAAAGAGGGTAAATCATCACATAATGTTGCAAAAGATGTTGGTTGTTCAGTCAGCTGTGTCTAAACTCTGGACCAAATACAAACAACATGGGAAGGTTGTTAAAGGCAAACATACTGGTAGACCAAGGAAGACATCAAAGCGTCAAGACAATATGTCTCAAAAATCGAAAAATGCACAACAAAACAAATGAGGAACGAATGGGAGGAAACTGGAGTCAACGTCTGTCACCGAACTGTAAGAAACCGCCTAAAGGAAATGGGATTTACATACAGAAAAGCTAAACGAAAGCCATCATTAACACCTAAACAGAAAAAAACAAGGTTACAATGGGCTAAGGAAAAGCAATTGTGGACTGTGGATGACTGGATGAAAGTCATATTCAGTGATGAATCTCGAATCTGCATTGGGCAAGGTGATGATGCTGGAACTTTTGTTTGGTGCCGTTCCAATGGGATTTATAAAGATGACTGCCTGAAGAGAACATGTAAATTTCCACAGTCATTGATGATATGGGGCTGCATGTCAGGTAAAGGCACTGGGGAGATGGCTGTCATTACATCATCAATAAATGCACAAGTTTATGTTGATATTTTGGACAATTGAAAGGATGTTTGGGGATGATGAAATCATTTTTCAAGATGATAATGCATCTTGCCATAGAGCAAAAACTGTGACAACTGTTATGTGTCGGACGCGGTCGGAGCACCGACCCAGCGTTTGAAAGGACCCAGCATAAAATAAGCAGAGCACGGTTCAAAGGATAACAGAATTTAATAAACATAACAGTGAGATGCAGTGCTAAACAACTAAAAAGTCCGCAGTCTGGTGAGGTGGAAACACGGCGCGCTCTTAACAGCGCAAACGGTCCGGAGCCACAGCAGTTCGGACCCAGGGACCCCGCCGACACCCCCCAGGTGGCCGCGACAAACCGAGTCTGTGAAGAAAGAAAACATGAGGTGAGTCCAACTCCACACAGAGAGACACAACTCAAAGGTGCACGCAATCAGCAAACACTTCCTGGCTTAAATCTATACATCAACTTCTTACCCTGCAGGCACGAAACAACTCAGTTCAAATCTCCACTGCAGCAGAAGCTGATTAGACAATTAGCATAACGTGACAGCTCAATAACACAAGGTGTGAGGGACACCAAATCCACTGTCATTACTTCATAAAAGTCACCAAAAACCGAATTACCTCAGGAAGTGTGCTGAAGAGCGTGAGACCTCACCCAATCCTCCTTCACAGACTGTGGCGTCAAACCTGGAGCGGTCTCTGCGTCCATGATGGTGAGATTGTTCTCCTGACGTCAATCTCACACGTCTGCTCACAAGGTCGAGTCTCTGGCAATCACACACTGTGCATTCAAGGTTTAAATGCAGCAATCTCTGATTAAGACAAAATACACCACAGCTGTGAGTCCTGATGACCTGCATGTGAAAACAAGCCTCAGGTGTTCAGGGTGAGGTCCTAATGCTCAGCCACTCAGTCCTGAATGCATACCACCTGGTGGGAGAAACAGAAAACAAAAACCAAGCCAGCCAAACACCCCAGCCCACAACAGAAAACATTCCTTGCAAAAAGACACATAGGGTCAATATCAACGAGCAGATGTGATTTGATGCAGGTGTTAGTTTTGGGGATGAAAATTTACAGGGTGATTCCATAATTTTTTCCTCAGAATTGAGTGATTCCATATTTTTTTCCTCTGCTTGGTCTAAAAAAGTAACAGTTACTGACTGCCACAATCTTTTTTCTTGATTTCTTATAGTGTTTCTTAAAGCCAGAAAGTTGCCATTTGAAATGACTTTAGTTTTGTGTCATGTCTGTGATCTGCTTTTTTCTACAAAGTTAAACAACTGAATGAACATCCTCCGAGGCCGGTGATTCCATCATTGTTGCCAGGGGTTGTACACTACAAACATAATACCATTTAAAACACAATAAAATAAAAAGAACCACTAAAATCCAATTAAAAAAATGATCAAACTAAGCCTCACTGATGTCAAAAGTGAAGGAAAAAAGATAAGTTTTTAAACAAACTTTAAAAAAGACCAATGAGGGTGCCTCCCTAACACCCAGAGGAAAGCTGTTCCACAGTTTGGGAGCAATAACAGAAAACGCTCTGTCCCCCCTGAGCTTTCTTTTCAACCTATGCACTTACAGGAGCAGCTGGTCAGCTGGACTAGAGACCGACTGGGTGCATAAAGCTGAAGATGCCCAGAGAGGTACGATGGAGCTAAAACAAACTTTTAAAATGAACCCTATAATGAACCGGCAACCAGTGAAGTGCAGCCAGGACAAACGTCATATGCTCCAAGCCCTGTCAAAAGCTGTGCCACAGCATTCTGGACCAACTGCAGAAGGGAGAGAAGTGACTGAATTACTACCACATAGAGCTAATTGCAGTAATCCAGATGCGATGGAAAAGCAAAAGCATGAATAACCATCTCAGAATGTTGCCCGGAAAGAAAAGGTTTGCCAAACGCCTCAAATGATAAAAACCAGATTTCACCACTGCTGCAATTCGACAGTCCATTTTAAGATTAAGAATAACAGGTTTAAAATATGCTTCCAGGGGTCCCAAATCGACAGAGGAGGACTCACAAAGACTACGAGGTCCAAAAACCGCCACCTCTGTTTTCTATTCATTAAAATTTAGGAAATTCAAGGCAAGCCAGGCTTTAATATCCTGTATGCATACCAGGAGCAATTTCAACAACTGACTATCCCTCTACAGGCAAATACATTTGGCAATCATCTGCAGTGTTGCCACAGTTACTTTGAAAAAGTAATCCAATTACTGATTACTCCTTCAAAAAGTAACTTAGTTACTTTACTGATTACTCAATTGTAAAAGTAACTAAGTTAGATTACTAGTTACTTTTTTAGTTACTTTTCCCAGCTGCCGACAACAACACTCTGCCACCTCAACATGACAATGATACCTGTTTTGCCAAAACTTACTTTACAGTCACCCTTTCTTGACTTCAATGAAAATAAATACTTGTTTTATAAAAAGTTAAATAAAGACCTCTTTCTTGACCTCATATTTAACTGTTGACAGCACTGTAACAGTAAAACTTGCAATTTCGAACCTACATTGTTTATAAATGTAACTATTAAATTCATTCTAGCATTTTTCTAACATTTAAATTCTCTCTAAATATTTTACTTGTTGAAATTAATATTATTTTAAGTAGTATTAGTAGTTGTAGTAAAAAAAAGGCTTCAAAACTGGACCTTTAATCTAGGGGTGTTGTGGGGGGGCACATCCCTCCCGCCCCCATTCCATCTGGATTCGCCCCTACTTTGGCGTTTCAGCACAAAGAATGGATAACATTTATTTATGCAGAAAACGTGACCAGATTTACAGGTAAGAAAGTTTTATTGTGTTTTCACATCATGTGGTCCTCAGAAAGAGAGTTTAGGTGCATTTGAGTGGAAAATAGTGTTAGTTGTTGACGCGTCGCGGAGGATCAGCTGTTTTAACGTGCAGATACGCTCCGTATCAGCTCTAAATAAAGGAGGAAAAAAGTATAAAAATGTCTTTGTAAAGCTCAGTGCAGGTGTGCTGATCACCGTGCTTTAAGAGACGACGAGTCGAGCAGCTGCAAAAAACCGCGGATGAAAAGCTCACGGCTCGCTTAAAGTGTGCAGTTCAGTCGAACCCCGACCTCCTGCCCACAGACCAAGTTTAATGCTGCTGTCGACCCACAATGAAAAATAATAGTAACGCACAGTGACATGGAGAAGTAACTTTAATCTGATTACTGATTTGGAAAGATTAACACGTTAGATTACTCGTTACTAAAAAAAGTGGTCAGATTAGAGTAACGCGTTACCGGCATCACTGATCATCTGCATAGCAGTGGAATAAAATCCCATGTCTTCTAAAAATAGTCCCCAGAGGCAATAAATATAGAGAAAAAAGCAACGGCCGCAACAATATATAAATAAATCAGTTATTTTTCACCCAATTCACCAGATCCAGTGTGATGACTGAGGAAAGTGGTTCCGTCTCCACTGTTGTTTGAAAGCAAATGGTTTCAGCACCACGGACAGCTCTGGTTTATCTTCATGGTTTTGTTTGAGGTTGAAATAGAAACCATCAGTTTATCTGTCCGTTAGTTATCCCAGAGCAAAAAGGACGACAGGGGTTGCTTAATTCGGGCTGAGGAGATATGAGTAGATTTTGTTGATGGTCCAGATCTCCTTTGTAGTTTTTTCTTTTTATTTATTTTCTTGATGTAGTGGCTGCACATTCTCATCTGCGTAGTGACTCATACCACTTGCTTTCCTCGGGAGGCAAACTCACAATCTCCAGATTGAGGCAGATGCTCTATATAATTTAATTTAATTTAACCTTTATCCAGGTTAGTCCCACTGAGATCAAGATCATATCTTTAAATGTGTGAGGAAGCCAGACCAGCCAGAAGAAACCCACACAAACACCAGAGAACATGCAAACTCCACACAGAAAAACCACAGATGGGACTTGATCCCATGGCCTTCTTGCTGTGAAGCAACAGTGCTAACCACTAACCCACAGTGCTGCTCTAACTAGAAAGCTAAATCCTGGGTTGTCAGAGAGTCCTATTTAGCTGCTGGAGAGTGAGGTTTACCAACTACTGGTGCACAATGACGCCATCCGCTGGCCTCCGTTACATTAACATAATGAACATGGTGGAATACAGTGCCCTCCAAAAGTATAGGAACACATTTTAATTTGTTTATGCCATTTCAAATACACACACACAAAAAAAACAAACAGAAAAACAAAATAAATAAATAAAAATTTCCAAAATGATCTTCCTGAAACTCATACTAAAACCAAATCTCTACAACTTGATATAAATTAATTAAAAATATAAAAGCCAAGATGATGGGCTGCATAAGTAATGGAACACTTTGGTATAATGCTTGTAAAAAATCTTTTTTTTTTTTTATCGGTTTTCTTCAGACAAGTTAGGGGATGGATACATGAACATTTCCAAGTCAATGAATATGTCTTGGACTTTATTTTATTTTATTTTTTTATGAATTATGAAGAAATACAAACAGTATGGCAGTCTATGGTAAATCTGTGTGGAGTAGACAGTTCTCAAAAACTGAATGACTGTGCAAGAGGGAGAAGAGTGAGGAAAGCCACCAAGACACTCAGACAACCCAGAACAAGTTATAGACTTCTGTGCCTGTGATTGGAGAGATTGTGCATAGTGCATGTTTTACATTTTACATCCCCAGTTATACAGCTTCATGATGAAGTGGTACAGAGGAGGATTTTCCTAAAAAAGAAGACCTGAAAGTTCAGCTACAATTTACCAGAAGGTACATCTGAGATGCAAGCCTAGATTTGATGATTTGTTGAAAGAAAATCCTTTTGTATACTTTTTAAAGTTTTTTTATTGTTCTTTTTTTAAGACCTAACATGTCAAGTTAATAGTTTAAAGTTATTTAAACAATAGATATTTAAAAATAGTTGTATTTTGATGGACTTTGTTGTTCACGGGTATGTCTGACTAGATGGTACTATGGCGCCTCCCATTCAAAATATTGAGAAAGTAAAATATTCACAACTGTAAGTTCTACTTGTCAAGAGAAATTGCTGTCCTTCCATCTGTCTGTACAGCAAAACCTTCTGTGCCCTAAAATTTTATACATTAACACTGGGAAATCAAAGATCTGCCTGCCACAAAAATCATGCATTTCTAGTATTTATGAATGCCTTCTTATCCTGAATTTTGGTTTTCAAGTAGGAACTGTATAGAAGCCCTTAAAACTGCCATCTCCCACAAGATGGCAACAAAAGCTGCTCAAATGTGCAGTATGGTGTTAACTGTTAATTCATTGTAGAAGTGATGTTTTGGCAAAAATAAGATGGGCTGACAGCCAAAAATTAACTTACAGTTGTGTCCCTTGAACTTATTGGCAAGTTGTACTAAAACATAATTAATAAGAAATAAGTATTGTTCACTCAGAGTCAGAGTACGCAAATGTCTGTCAGTGTCCGTATGCATTTAAACACTTCATTTCAATGTTTTCATTTCATTTAGGAAGGTCAGAAACTCATCATGTGACAGCTCTGTGGGGACGAATCACTGACACCCAGTTGTTGCCAGATTGGGGCGTTTCCCACCCATTTGGGTGGTTTGAGTTTTATTTCGCGGGTAAAAATAGGATTGGATGGGAGAACAAAATAGGGGTTGGTTTGGAATGTGTTTGGTGGAGGGTTTTAATACAATTTATTTCTAATTTTAAACAAAATCTAAGTGTACATAAACTCCTTTCAATCCAGACAGAAAAATGCTTCACTCAGTCTCAGCTGAAGCATCTTCCCCAACGTGAATGTGGGCTTTTTCACATTTTCTTCTGCAGGACCAAGTCCACTCAGCAGCTTGGTAAGGTGACAAATTGGCTTAAAGAAAAAAATAAAGAATTTATAGAAAGGAGTAGAAGATTGACAATGATTTGAAACTATGGATAATGCCATCAGCAGACGACTCTAATGTGCATTGCAAATTTTGTAATACTGATATATGGGCACATTTGAAAGACTTAACAAAACACGCACAAACTACAAAAACACAAGTGAGCTCAAGTCCTTAACCACGGTGATCACATCCAGCACATCAGAGGTGTGTGTCTGCTTTAGTTGCATTGCTTTATAACGATACATTATTTTAAGCAATTGAGAATTTCAATGTCAAACTAACATTTTGGTTGTTTCTTGTGCATTTTGGTGGGTTTTTAACAGCTTGTGGGATGGAAATTATCAGCTGTATCTGGCAGTGATTCAGCCACCGTCACTCTTATTGGTACACCGGCGACCACCACAGCTTTTGTGTTCCAACCAGGTTCAACTTCCAGCTACTTTTGTCTTATTTCAGGTGCTTTTGCAGTCGTTACATGACATCACAAAATTCAAAGCAAATCAGAGTGGAGCACTCTTTGGAATCTTAAAGTGCACTTTGAAGCTTTGAATCAAAAGGTTTTGCTGGCTGAATTCAAAACAAGAAGCTGACTTTGGATTTACTAAGCTACGATACTGAGTTTATCGATTGATGACGTTAGATATCAAGTCAGGAGTTGTCATAATTCAAATTTCATTGGTTCAGATAGATTAGACATGTGCCTCTTACAGTCATAATAACACACTCTAAAGGACCACCTGAACAGTTTAGAGCTGTCCTACACCATGAGCACCGTGTGTGTGTGTGTGTGTGTGTGTGTGTGTGTGTGTGTGTGTGTGTGTGTGTGTGTGTGTGTGTGTGTGTGTGTGTGTGTGTGTGTGTGTGTGTGTGTGTGTGTGTGTGTGTGTGTGTGCGCGCGCGCGATTTTGGAATACAGATGTAATCTTGTGCTTTAGAGACAGTGTGTGTGTGTGTATGTGTGGAGCATTTAATAATCTGAGGTAAAATTAGGGGGTCTGGGTTATTTCTGTTCTGTTTCAGAGGACAAATCAGGACAAAATCTGCAAAACACTCAGAATTATGGGACTTTGGAGATGTTGAACATTAAATATCAAACACATGAAAATGTAAAATATGAATTTTGCAGACTATGACCCCTTTAATAACTATCTTATTGGATCCAAGACCCTTTCATTTTTAAATCTGCCTATTGAACATTAAAATCTGGTTGAAAAACATCATGAATGAAACATTTTTAAACTTTCTGAGAGCCTGTGTATGTGTTTTGCAATTTGAGGGCTGATATTAAAAAAATATATATTAAAAAATATTATTATTATTATTATTATTATTATTATTATTATTATTATTATTATTATTATTATTATTATTATTATTATTATTATTATTATTATTATAACTATTACTGGCAGAGGAGTTCAAGGTCACACGAGTCAGAGTTCTGCTCTATAGGGACTCAGCCGACACAAAGGTCTCCTCAGCAGGGGTGGAGGTCAGAACAGGACGGAAGTGGCGTGCCCAGGATGCAGTGGAACGAGCAGAATCAAGGCTGCAACATAGCATCCTGGTGGGCAGAGTGGCTACTGGGCGGGCGGGGCTGGGCAGCAACTCTAACTCTACCTACAGCAAAGTCAGTGGAAAGGAGAAGCATAAGCTGATCCAGGAGGAGGTACGTGCTGAGGTGGAGGAAGTTCGGTACAGCAGAATGGTGAGCATGTCCAAGCAGGGGGCCTGGACCAAGTGGGAACATGTAGCTGGCCGCAAGATCACCTGGGCAGAACTCTGGAAGATGGAGCCATACCACTTCAAGTTCCTGGTTCAGTCGATGTATGACATCCTCCCGAGCCCTGCCAACCTGTTCACCTGGGGCTTGGTGGACTTGCCAGTTTGCCAACTTTGCCAGAAGAGGGGATCTTTGGAACATATTCTCAGCTGCTGCTCAAAGGCCTTGGAGATGGCCGATACCATTGGTGCCATGACCAGGTGCTAAGGGTGGTAGCAGACACCATCTGTACTGGCATCATGAACAGCAAGCGGCAGTACCCCTCCAAGGGCCCCATCACTTTTGTTCGAGCAGGTGAAAAGCCCCAGCCTCCAAAGAAGACCCAGGGGGGCCTGCTTGCAACAGCAAGGGACTGGCAACTTCTGGTCGAATTTGGGAGGCAGTTAAGATTTCCGGACATCATTGCAACAACATCACTACGGCCAAATATGGTCTTGATGTCCGGGGTAAGTAAGCAGGTGGTGCTATTGGAGTTAACTGTCCCCTGGGAAGAGCGGATGGAGGAAGTGCAGGAACGGAAGAAGGCTAAGTATGCTGACCTGGTTGCTGAATGTCAGAGGAATGGGTGGAAGACCCGCTGTGAGCCCATTGAAGTGGGTTGCAGGGGCTTCGTAGGCCAATCTTTATGTCGGGTCCTGGGACTCCTAGGGATCTGCGGACTGCACAGACGGAGAGCCATAAAAAACATTATGGAAGCTGCCGAGAAGGCTTCACGTTGGCTCTGGTTGAAGAGGGGGATGCGTGGCGTAGTGCGTTACCTGGACACAAGTCGAGGCCTGATCACCCCCGGCTGGGTCACCCAGGTGAGAGTGTCTGATGTAAGACCCGAAACACCCTATGACCCTGGGTACATCACTGAAGATGTGTCCAGGTTGCACCACAAGGTGTATTCTATAACTTATTATTATTATTATTATTATTATTATTATTATTATTATTATTATTATTATTATACATGCAATTAAACATGATTAATTTAGAGTCATAATTAATCACAAACATTGCAATCTTTCCCATTCATTTGAATAGAAGAGTGTGAATATGACACATGAATTTTCTCAGAGACGTGTTTTGGCTCGCACACGGTTCAGTTCTTGCAGTGACTGGGTCTTGATTGGGTTGTGGAAACAAGAGGCTTATTGGCGAGGAAAGCATCACTGACTGTGACTTAACAGACGACATTGTGACTTTTGCAGAATGATTGCAGCAGCTGAGAAGCTGAAGAAATGACTCCCTGGACTTGGCCGTCAGAAGTGTGTCTGCATGCAGTGAAAGTGTTCAACTGATACACTTCTGATGGTCAAGGTCAGAAAGTCAAGGAAAGCCTGGATCTTTGTCTTGCTCTGTGCTCCACTGTGTGCATGTGATGGAACATTAGACACTTTGGGCCTAATTTACTAAGGTCCCAGATAACAATCTAGCATGAGTCTTTGTACTGCTCCTTCACCATGCCCAATATATCAATGCTGAGCTATGGGTGGATACAGGCATTAATGCAAAGAACATACGGCGTCTTATAGACATCTCTGGTCTGGCTACAAAACTCACACCTCTGATATGTGAAGCCTTACCCAGCCTGCACGCAATCACAGGATGCGACTATACAGCATCTTTTATCAGAAAGGCAAAGTGGAAACCATACGAATTGATGGCAAGAAATGAGAAGTATGTGCAGGCTATGTATGCACTAGGAAAGGCAGACATAATCGACTTGGATGTTGCTGCCACTCTAGAAGAGTATGTCTGTGTAATGTATGGCATGAAAGACATCAGCCGAATCAATGATGCTAGATTTCACTTGTTCAAGAAGCTGTATGCCCCCATGAAGCAGGCCAAGCCACTTGAGAAAATACTTCAGATTATTCAGATCCATGCTGCTTACCACCTTGCAGAGCTGTTCTACAGGAAAAGCTTAAATGTACCAATTACATAGCCTTTATGTGGAAGAATGCTCGAAAGTCACAACCAGTGGAAATTGGTCCTGTTGGTCATGGTTGGAAGATAGATGAAAACAACAGGTTAGATGCCTTGTCACTGTAAGATGTGGGGTCTGATGACGATGTCGACGATGAGGATGATAACGAAGATGATGAAATGTTGATGCAAAATGCATCTTCTGATGAAGAGGAGTCAGAGGAAGAATATGACTAGGATACCAGACTATGTTAAAGGTGAACTTCACACGGTAGTGCTGTATGCATTACCTGGCAACTTTGTTGTGCAAAGTCTGGGATATTGCTAGGGGCTTTTATAGCCATTCAAACTAGAAGTACAATGTTAGAAAAAAAAACAAGTTGATTGGTGGTGTATGGGTAACTCCGGTGTACTTCAGATGTGAGTTACATTTGTAGATCTGGCATTAAGTTTGATTGATCTCTTGATAATGTTTATACATACTTGTATTACTTGTGAGGCACTTGACCTTGTGACCTCTACCACCAAATATGTTTATTAGCAATAGTCTAATGTGAAGAAAGGTTGTCAGTGAGACAGTGAGCTGGTTTTGTTAATGTGAAAACAATGTTGTAATGTATTTTCCATTCCCAATGCATCAACTTCAGTTTTCTATGAAACGTATGTTATAATGTACAGCACAATTACCATACTTTTGTATTTTTGGTGGAAACCAAACTATTCTAAATTTCTAAGTTGATGTCTGGTCTCTATAAAAAATAACAAATTTGTAAATATTCATGAGAATTTCCATTCGAAATCTGGCCAAAATTAAATTTGGGCGAGGATTTTGGGCTGACCGTCTCTCAGGTGACCTTTTGACCCCTACTGACCTCCAAAGTAGGTAAATTTACAAATACTCCATTTTGAATAAAAGTCTACATTAAAACAAACAGTTTGGTGTATAGAACGTTTTTCTAGCCCTAATACTTATGGAGATATTGAGGTTTTAATTTGCCCTACCCCATTATTTTTCGATAAATGCGAGTGCAGGAAAATAACAGAAAAGGGTTAATTCCTACTATACGCCCCGGCTGGGATATGCAAGCGGTCCTGTTTTGAATGTGCCTAGGTTTCTCCTTTCAAAAAATACCCATTAAACAACCTGTCATTCTACGCAATTAAATGGCCCCTGGCTCTTGAACTACAAGAACCAAATGTCTGTAAAAGGAGACCACTTTTATATGTTTGTTTATTTGTTTGTTGTAATAACCAGCACATATTCAAGCACTGTGCATCCTTTGTGCACAGCTGTGATGTCCCACACAGACTGTGGTATGTGCATCTTTTTTTGGGGGGGGGGGGGGGGGGGGGGGGTCTATCTGTTACACATGGAGACAGTTATTCGTAAAGAAACCAGCACAAAACAAAGTGAAACATGCCCGATGTTTACAATAAATTATTTATTTATTTCGTCTGTGCAGGCCCCATGCTGGAACAGTAATCTAGAACTCCAGGCTGTCAAGCACAAATATGTAACATAAGTTTTTCAAGGACGCAATCAGCACCTGCTCATTTTCCTTTGACCTTGATATAAAGCATGTTGCATGTGCAAACCTCAACTATTTGTATGTTTCTTCACACAATTTTGTGTTCTTGGGTGGACAAACCCAAAATTGCATATTCATGAAAGCAAATGCACTTAATTGACAATAAGAGCTATTGTTGCACATTTGAATGAGGCAATCCTTGGCATCAACTGTTCCTAAGTCAGCATACAAAAATATTTATGAATACAAAGGCATTTATGCACATTTTTACACTTGCAAACCTTTAGTATACCATACCCTTTGAGTTTAATAAACACGACTTGGGAATACTTGATGGTCAAGTGGTTAAAGCGGTGGGTTTATGACCAGAGGAACCTCAGTTTTAAGTCCCTGTTCAACTTGAAAATCACCTAAGAGCTCTTTGGTAAGGTTCCCCAACCAATCTGATTAGCATATTTCATGCTCATTATTGCCAGAAAATAATGACTGGATTTCACTATGTTCAGTTTTCACGGATTTTGTAAAAACCTTTAGTTTCATGAGACCTACATCTATTACTGAGAGAGGGTAATTATAGGACCGACTAAATGAAAACACTGTGGAAACTACAGTTGGCATGGTAATATATCCTCAGTATCTGCAGCGTCTGTGTCACATGGTCAAATCCAGCAGCTCACATGAACCAAAAACAGCATAAAGTTTCATCACTGTGATGTTGCTGCAGCAGAATAATGATTTTTGTGTTCATCAATGTGTTATTACTTGTCTTGTCAGCTCAGACATGATGTCTGTGCTCCTCCGTGCTTCCTCTCTAGAGAGTCTATGTTCAGTTTGACCTGCATGACTTCAGGCCCTTGTTTCTCTCAGCAGGTGAACTTTAGCTCTGACTGTGTAACAGCACAGAGGAAAATGCTGGAAAGTGAGTTTAATCTGCACAGATTCTGTCTGATACATAGACGTTTTATTCTCCAGACTATTAAAACACTTCAAGTTGAGGGGCTTTCAGTGAAGCATACACCCCCGCTAAGGCCAAACAGGCCCTTCAAAAATAATAACACAACCCATATTACATCCATACATATGATTTTTTGAAGTTTATCCACAACTAATTTTTTCAATGAGAAATTTAATAAAATTTTGAACATTTTCAGAGTTTATCTTGTAATGTTAACAAAATTGAGAAAAAAAAAATCTGCATTCAAGTAATGCACTTCATCAAGTTTGGGTCCTCTACCAGAGGCCTGGGAGTTTGAGGGTTGGGTGCAGTATCTTATCTGTTCCTAGGACTGCTCTCTTCTGGACAGAGACCTCTGTTGTGTCTGGAATCTGCTGGAGCCACTGTTCCAATTTGGGGATTATAGCTCCTAGTGGTCCTACTACCACCGGGACCACTTTAGACTTTACCTTCCACTTCTGCTCCACTTGTTCCTTCCGCCCTTGGTAGTTCTTGATGTTCTCCTGCTCCTTCTTCCTGATGTTGCTGTCAGATGGGATTGCCACATCCATCACAACTGCAGTCTTATCCTTGTCAGCCACCACTACATCTGGTTGTTAATCAGTAGCTGCTTATTGGTTTGGGAGCTGAAGTCCCAATGGACCTTAGCTCTGCCACTCTCGACCACCATTGCTGGTGTCTACCATCGGGACTTTTAATTCATATATGGCACAATATTCCGGTATACTATTCATGACTCTTGGTTGTGCCTCTCAGTGTACACTGTCCCAGCTTGCAGCTTGCATCCTGCTACTATGTGTTGGACTGTCTGTGTGGCACATTTGCACAGGCTGTAACTTTTGTCCTGCTGGATGTGGTGGACTCCTTCCCTCTATGGATCTGGTGCTAAGGGCTTGTTCTTGTGCTGCCATGATCAGTGACTCTGTGATGTCCTTTTAGCCCAGCCATTTCTAGCCACTAGTAGGTCTTATTGATGTGTGTGTGTGTGTGTGTGTGTGTGTGTGTGTGTGTGTGTGTGTGTGTGTGTGTGTGTGTGTGTGTGTGTGTGTGTATACGTACATACACAATTTTTTAAAATATACAGAAATAAATACAGTAATTTATGCATGAAATGATTAAATGAATGATTTAATACATGAGCAAATTCATGCAACAATAAATAAAAATGATCCTAATTATTATTTCATGTATTATTTCAACAGTCAGGTCAGATCAGGAGCAGTATGGGAGCCGCACTGCCGCATTGCATCCATCCCACAGAACCTGGGACCAAAGACATCCGGAGGTCATTTAGGCCGTGGGAGGAGACCACAAATTGTGGCTGGAAATTAAGTTTTGTTTAAGTTGACAGGTGAGCAAAAAACACGTTTCTTTGAGGGTAATTGGAGGATGTTCTTTCCATAAAATAAAATTTTTTGGAGTACGGCAGGTTAGTAGCTTATCAATCAAAATGTAATTAGTTCGTAATGGGGGGGGGGGGGGGGCTACTCATCAAAACAAATATGTTCTTAAGTATCTTGCATGCTTACATGCATCTCCTTTGTCCCAAAGGGCCATCAGACTGTATAACTCGTCTCTTGGGGGAGGAGGAGTAACAGGAAGACAGAGGACGGGAAAAAGAGGAGCAGTTACAGCCAGTAAGACATTATTTCTGGTATTTCTGTTTTATTTACATTTTGCAAATTGTTTCTTACTTCTACTTTGATACCGTGTGTGCTTCTTACCCTGTGTGCTGCTATTCAATGGTGCTGGAACTTCAGTTTCCCTGAGGGAGTCTTCTCAAGGGATTAATAAAGTTCTATGTAATCTAATATAATCTAATGCTGATTATTTTTGTGCCACTACTCTGTCATGTAAATGCAAATTTGAATATTAATTAAATGGCAATCTACAACCCCAATTCCAATAAAGTTGGGACGTTGTGTAAAATGTAAATAAAAACAGAATCCAATTTTCAAATCCCCTTCAACCTATATTATATAATTATAATATATTATTGTATGGCCTTGCCTTTCAATATAAAGCGCCTTGGGGCAACTGTTTGTTGTGATTTGGCACTATATAAATAAAACTGATTTGATTTTTGATTTGATATTCAATTGAATACACCACAAAGACAATATATTTAATGTTCAAACTGAAACTTTATTGTTTTTGTGTAAATATTTGCTCATTTTGAAATGGATGCCTGCAACACATTTCAAAAAAGCTGGGATAGTGGTATGTTTCCCACTGTGTTACATCACCTTTCCTTCTAACAACACTCAATAAGCGTTTGGGAACTGAGGACACTAATTGTTGTAGGTTGAATTCTTTCCCATTCTTGCTTGATGTACGACTTCAGTTGTTCAACAGTCCGGGGTTTCCGTTGTTGTATTTTGTGCTTCATAATGCGCCACACATTTTCAATGGGCGACAGGTCTGGACTGCAGGCAGGCCAGTCTAGTACCCGCACTCTTTAACTACGAAGCCACACTGTTGTAACACGTGCAGAATGTGGCTTGGCATTGTCTTGCTGAAATAAGCAGGGACGTCCCTGACACAGGTCACAGATGCTGGCTTTTGAACTTTGCACTGGTAACAATCTGGATGGTCTTTTTCCTCTTTTGTCCAGAGGACATGACGTCCATGATTTCCAAAAACAATGTGAAATGTGGACTCATCAGACCACAGCACACTTTTCCACTTTGTGTCTGTCCATTTCAAATGAGCTCAGGCCCAGAGAAGGCGGCGGCATTTCTGGATGTTGTTGATGTTTGGCTTTCACTTTGCATGGTAGAGATTTAATTTGCACTTGTAGATGTAGCAACGAACTGTGTTAAATGACAATGATTTTCTGAAGTGTTCCTGAGCCCACGCAGTAAGATCCTTTACACAATGATGTCGGTTTTTAATGCAGTGCCACCTGAGGGATCGAAGGTCACGGGCATTCAGTGTTGGTTTTCAGCCTTGCCGCTTACGTGTAGAAAGTTCTCCAGATTCTCTGAATCTTCTGATTATATTATGGACTGTAGATGATGGAATCCCTAAATTCCTTGCAATTGAACGTTGAGAAACTTTGTTCTTACACTGTTGGACTATTTTTTCATGCAGTTGTTCACAAAGTGGTGATCCTCACCCCATCTTTGCTTGTGAATGGCTGAGCATTTTGGGGATGCTCCTTTTATACCCTATCATGACACTCACCTGTTTCCAATTAGGTGTTCTTTGAGCATTCATCAACTTTCCCAGTCTTTTGTTGCCCCGTCCCCATCCAAATGTTTTGAAATGTGTTGCAGGCATCCATTTCAAAATGAGCAAATATTTGCACAAAAACAATAAAGTTTATCAGTTTGACTTCAGACAACTTTATTGATCCCTAAAAGGGCAACTACGTTTACACTCCAATTACCTCAGACAAGATACAGCAATTAATCCATAATTATTACTTGTTTGTCAGAATTAAAGACAACACATATATATTTGACATTGTTTATGTGCTCTAAACTTGAAGCTGTCCGTCATCCGAATTGAAGCAAAGTGGGTGAAGGCTGCAGCAGAAGGGGCCCGCGCTGCCCAGCTTGGGGGTTAAACGCGCTGCCTTTGAGGTGGCAGGGAGGAAGCCAGGATGAGGGGAGTGGAGAGACACGGGGGGGGGGGGGTCATAGGGATAGAGGGAGGAGGACATGCGTTGTGTGCAGGTGAGTTAAATTTCTGTCAAAGGTTTATCAGTTTGAACATTAAATATCTTGTCTATGTGGTGTATTCAGTTGAAAATAGGTTGAAGAGGATTTGCAAATCATTGTACTCTGTTTTTATTTACATTTTACACAACTTCCCAACTTCATTGGAATTGGGGTTGTATTTTCTAAGAAATTATTGCCTACGTTTCAACTCCATCTGAAAGCCAACACTACCTAACGGTTTTTAACAGCCTTTTATGGAGAAAATTATGAAATAAACACTAAAACAAGATATTAAGTCACAGGTTTTATGAATAATATCACCCAGGTTAAAATTTTACATTTCTGATTGGTGAGGTTAGACCTTATCCATGTGAAGTGCCATGGGACAACTTATATTGTTATTTGGAGCTATATAAATAAATTTAATTGAAATTGAGTTGAACCCTGGATCTTACCTTTGATCCAGGACCATTAAAAATCTCAACAGTCCAACTCCTCAATCATCATCTGCACAAAGCTCACAGCATCATCTGCAAACTCGAGGTAAGTGAATAGTTCATCATTAACAAATGCAGCTAATTAGCTTTCTCAGTTCAGTGACACTGTGACACATTACACAACTTGGTTCATAGGTATTTGGACAATGACAATGAAGTTGAAATGGCATAATCAAGATGCACTTGTGGTGTACAAATATTTATGGACCTACCTGTAACACACTGCCAGTTTTTTTTTTAACTTGATCCAAAACTATTAAAAAGTTGAATTGTGCATTTTTCCTATAAAGATGCTGGAAAAGCAGCTGTATTTGTGGATTTGTTGTCTCATTGACCTGTGTTATTGACATAACTCTATCTGACTAATGTTTTCATTGAAATTAGTCCTGTCAGGTGATTTAAAAAATCTAATTATAAGCTTTGCAATTAAATGATCTAAATTACTCCCATTTGGTTGCATGGATTTTTTTTTATTATATCCTCTCAAATAGTAGGGCACATACAGCAGAAAAATATGAGATTCTCAGAAAAACAATGAATGAAAAGGAAAAAGAAATCACTAATTAAAAACAAACTTCTCATAGAATTGTGAGACATGGGAGATGTTGATCATTAAATATCAAGCACATGAAAATGTAAAATGTAGATAAAAGTGATTTGGCACAATTGGACCCCTTTAATAATAATCTTGTAATAATAAGAAAAAAGATATTCAGAAAATCAGGATAAAATGACTGAAAAACCAACCATAAACATAAATTACTCTGAAAAACAGAAAAACTCAGAAAAACAGAAATAATTATTCCAAAAACAGACAAAAAATAAATTACTCAGAAAAACACAAATAATTACTCAGAAAAACCCCAAAAATAAATTTATCAAGTGAATGCAATATACTTTGTATGAATCAAACATTTCTACATTATTTCAAACCTGTGTTTAAATAACCATCATTAAAGTGTTTCAGTTCAAGACATATGCTATAGTTTACCCAGTTACTCTTAATGTCTGAGAATGTTGTGTTATGTGTCGACGCGGGTTGAGGAGCGGACCTGCGTCAGACGGAACCCAGTGCTACAAATAACCAGAAAAGCGGTTCCAAAAACAATATATTTATTTCACCCGCTACTGCATAAAAAGTGTAAAAACAAAAATAGCGTCCTTCTGGTGGAGTGAAGGGTGGCACGCTCTCCAGCGCCCAAAAGGATCGAAACCCGGCGCTCCTGGACCCACTACCACCGCCAAACACCCCCCAGGTGGACACGACAAACCGACTCTCTGCGAAGCATAGAAGAGGTGAGGTAAGTTAGCAGTTACAACTAATATCCTTCAAAAGACACACACTATCAGCAACACATACAGGTCTGTATTTTAAGCTTTATGCAAATGAGCAGCTTCTCACAACAGGTGGAGGACCACTTGTCTGCATGCCACAGCAGTGAGAAGCGAGCTGCACAATCCTCATCACAATTCAAGTATGCTGCGTAACAAAATACCAAGCTACTATCAACAATTAGTCAAACACTTAATCACCTTTGATGTGTGCTGACAGCATGTGTCCCTCACCCTTCCTTGCTTCACGGGCTCGATGTGTCAAACCCAGGCGCGGTCCTCAGCGTCTCACAAATGAACATCACAAGGTCGAGTTCCCAGCAGTTCTGCTTGAATCACACATGACTTAAATGCAGAACGCCATCCAATTATCTGCTTCAGCTGAAAGTCTTTAAGGTTGCATGTGAGCAGCATTCACAGGTGCTGCACATGATGTTGATGAGGGTGAAGGATTCTTCAGCCAGCACCTTCTCCACAGACAAATCAGTTCTCATGCCACCTGGAGAGCAAAGAAAAGAAAAGAACACCAAAATATCCAGCCACACCCCCCAACACACAGCAGTACCCCCCTTTAACGGGAAGCCTCCCGGCGACCGAACAAACCAGGCCCGAGAACAGCACCTCCCTCCGGGGTCCTCATCAGGAAGCAGACAGCACCACGCTCCCAAGGTCCACCACAGACAGCAGGACAGGGCACCGCAGCTGGAAGGCCGGCTGGCATCAACAAAAGCCCCAAAACATTCCCCAGTACAATCCAACACACAGGAAAAAACACAAAACCCACCCAAAACCTCCCCAGGGGACCGTCCCATCAAACCCCGGGAAGAAAAGAAAAACACCCAAACGCAAAAAACCCAACACAGCCCCACAAACACAATACAAACATAAATGCATAAAAGAAAAACAACAAACAACCCCCCCAGAACGACCTGCAGAGCCCACCCCCCCCCCCCCCCCCAGAAGGCCTTTACTGCCAGTTCCAGGAGGAACAGCCAGAACCAGAATCCCACACAGGTCCCCAGGTATACATGGAGCAAACGGCGCCCCCCAGAGGACCGTACCATCAACCCCAGGAGGTACCCTCCCCACAACCCCGGAACCCCAGACTCGGCCACACTTGGCTGGTTGGCCCCAAGCCAATTCCCCCCCAGAGGACCGTCCCATCAACCCTGGAGGTGGAACCCGGAAGGAAACAGAACAAAATCAAAACTCAACCCCCGGAGGACTACAAAAACAACCCCAGGGGGATATAAAATGACCGTAAACCCTGTTACCCTCCCCAGCACCCCGAAAGACCCCAGGTCCCTCCCAGAGCCCCTCGGCGGCTCAATTTTGGTGAACAGCTCAAAACATTAAGCCGGGGAAGGGAACAGGAAAAACTAACCCAGCCCCAACCCCAAGGCGCAGCGGAGAACCGGAAATACGTCCGGTGCCCCAACTCGACCATACCCCAGCCCCTCGGGAGGGGTGGAACTACCGAAATGGCGAACGGCAACAGATCGGCCCACCCCTCCGACTGAGGTAAGTCTCCGCTGCACCACACCCCGGCAACACCAATGACGAACGGTACAAAGGCTCACCAAGGCTGGAGTGGAACCGGGCCCTATCCAAACCAAGAAAAACGCCTCTAACACCCCCCCCCCCCCCCCTAGGTGCAGAGGTCTTCTGAGAACGCTCAGCGTGACCAACCTGCACCACCCCACAACCCACAAGACAACCGGTCTTGGGGCAAGTGAGGTTGGGGTTAGGGATGTAGGGAAATAAAAAACAACAAAATAAAATGACCCAACAACCCAAACAGAAAATACCTAAAAACACATAAAAAATTTAACGATTAAGTGAGCCCAGACGGGCTTCTATCCGCCTAACATTCACTCCACCAGACACGCCTCTGACTCCCCAAACAAATTATAACCCCTATTTAAAGAAAACAAAACATTAACCCATACTAGATTTTTTTTTTTTTATGTGTGTTATTTTGCCTGTCCCAGAACACCTGGAGATACGTCACCATTATTTTTCTTGACGTTTCTATGTCGGGGCAATACAGTAATCTCTGCTCGTCCGAGCTGCATGGGCTCGTCAACAGGAGGAGCCAGAGGTCCCGTCGGAGGAGCCTCAGTGGAGCGAAGAAGAGGCGGCCCAGATTTGTGTCGGGGAAAACCCCGAGACGAAAAAACCCGCTCTGATGGGCGTCCTCTCTCACGTCCACGCTCCTTCATCCGATCATCTAGACGAATCACCAACGATATTAGCTCATCTAAATCGTTTGGCTCGTCACGGACTGCCGGCTCGTCTTTTAATGACTCATTTAACCCATCTACAAACATTCCTCGTAAAGCTGCGGCGTTCCAACCTGACTGAGCAGAAACCAGAGAACATTGCATCACCACACAAGGCTCCAGACGACAAACAATCGGTTTGGATGCCGAATCTCTGGGTGACGGAGTTATCTGCACTAGTATCGATGGTGCCGCAGCTGGAGCAGCAGGAAGCGGAACGGCTTGCGCTGCAAGCTCCGTAACACGGTCGTCTGTTTGTTTAATTTGGTTTGCGAGATGCTGTAATTGCTCCCATATTTT
The DNA here is from genome assembly GCF_902500255.1 of Thalassophryne amazonica. Taxonomy (NCBI): domain Eukaryota; kingdom Metazoa; phylum Chordata; class Actinopteri; order Batrachoidiformes; family Batrachoididae; genus Thalassophryne; species Thalassophryne amazonica. The sequence goes on from NC_047108.1 coordinate 126,032,650, forward strand.
CTCCAAGTGTTCTTGAACTTTTTCGGCAAAAGGAACCGCCTCTGCCGCTGGGTCCATTATGGAATGGCCGGGAACTACTGTTATGTGTCGACGCGGGTTGAGGAGCGGACCTGCGTCAGACGGAACCCAGTGCTACAAATAACCAGAAAAGCGGTTCCAAAAACAATATATTTATTTCACCCGCTAGTGCATAAAAAGTGTAAAAACAAAAATAGCGTCCTTCTGGTGGAGTGAAGGCTGGCACGCTCTCCAGCGCCCAAAAGGATCGAAGCCCGGCGCTCCTGGACTCACTACCACCGCCAAACACCCCCCAGGTGGACACGACAAACTGACTCTCTGCGAAGCATAGAAGAGGTGAGGTAAGTTAGCAGTTACAACTAATATCCTTCAAAAGACACACACTATCAGCAACACATGCAGGTCTGTATTTTAAGCTTTATGCAAATGAGCAGCTTCTCACAATAGGTGGAGGATCACTTATCCGCACGCCACAGCAGTGAGAAGCGAGCTGCACAATTCTCATCACAATTCAAGTATACTGCGTAACAAAATACCAAGTTACTATCAACAATTAGTCACCTTTGATGTGTGCTGACAGCATGTGTCCCTCACCCTTCCTTGCTTCACGGGCTCGATGTGTCAAACCCAGGCGCGGTCCTCAGCGTCTCACAAACGAACATCACAAGGTCGAGTTCCTGGCAGTTCTGCTTGAATCACACATGACTTAAATGCAGAACGCCATCCAATTATCTGCTTCAGCTGAAAGTCTTTAAGGTTGCATGTGAGCACCATTCACAGGTGCTGCACATGATGTTGATGAGGGTGAAGGATTCTTCAGCCAGCACCTTCTCCACAGACAAATCAGTTCTCATGCCACCTGGAGAGCAAAGAAAAGAAAAGAACACCAAAATATCCAGCCACACCCCCCAACACACAACATGTTGTTCTCACCTCGAGGCTGATCCGAGTACAAATACTATTATTTTTAAACTGCACTCCATTACTTTACCCAACACATAAATACTGAACAGACCAAGTACTAGTACACATGCTGACAAACACCAGAATTCTGTGGAATAAGTCAGAGACTCTGTGTCCACTCTGCATAGCAGCCACAGGGCCTGTGTTTAGGCCCACTATGGTATCATCAAATGATTGTGGGTTCCATGAATTTTAAATCTCAGGTGCCCAGAAACATGAAAAAACCCCATTGATTTGGACTTGCTGGTGAGCACATGAACCCTGGAGGGAAGAGAAAGTCTCACAGAGCAGTTTGAGCAACTGAAATAAAAAGGCTGGAGCACTGTTGATGTTCATGCTTGCATTTGATGAGTTCTCCAAGAACAAGGGTGCAGGTGATATTTGAAATCTGACTGCTCTAGTAACTGAGCAGCAGGCCAGTATCACAGCATCCTACATCTAGTGACTGTTGCAAGTTTCTCACCCAGCACAAGGAGCAGTGTGATACCCTGTAATTTGCATCAGGCTCCTCTCCTGTGGAACCAGCTCCCAATTCAGATCAGGGTGACAGACACCCTCTCTACTTTTAAGATTAGGCTTAAAACTTTCCTTTTTGCTAAAGCTTATAGTTAGGGCTGGATCAGGTGACCCTGAACCATCCCTTAGTTATGCTGCTATAGACTTAGACTGCTGGGGGGTTCCCATGATGCACTGTTTCTTTCTCTTTTTGCTCTATATGCACCACTCTGCATTTAATCATTAGTGATCGATCTCTGCTCCCCTCCACAGCATGTCTTTTTCCTGGTTCTCTCCCTCAGCCCCAACCAGTCCCAGCAGAAGACTGCCCCTCCCTGAGCCTGGTTCTGCTGGAGGTTTCTTCCTGTTAAAAGGGAGTTTTTCCTTCCCACTGTAGCCAAGTGCTTGCTCACAGGGGGTCGTTTTGACCGTTGGGGTTTTACATAATTATTGTATGGCCTTGCCTTACAATATAAAGCGCCTTGGGGCAACTGTTTGTTGTGATTTGGCGCTATATAAAAAAATTGATTGATTGATTGATTAATCACCCGTCCCTTAACCAGAGAGGAGCAACAGCAGATGATACCTTTCTCCCAAATGAAAGTCAGGATTTCTTGCAATGGCGGGAAAAATGATTCTGGTCTCTGCTGACAGAGGTAAGCCTTAATACAGTCTGACAGATCCCTGCAGCTTTACCTACTCTCAGCTATTTCACCACTTTTGCAAACCAGTGGTTTGCCGCTGGTTATCTAACTGGTGAATCAGGCACCACAAACTGGCAACTTGTCCAACATAATGGCAGGTGGATCAGCTTCATAGACTTACTCATAACAGATGGTTTAACAGGACACTGCTGCAGAGTCGGATTTCAAGACTATTTCATTACTTGCCATCACTCAGGTGGGATGAGGTACAGACTTGGAAGAATGCAGTCCTTTGATTTTTCTGTAATCAGTGTGAGGGTTACTAGACTGCAGAATGTGCTCCCAGAAAGGTCTAACAAATGCCATCATGTGCTGCTTTCTCGACTCCTTAGTCTGTCTAGAATGGTCATCGAGTTGTGCATGACGACTCCTGTAGTTGATATTCATTGAGCCCAGTGAGAAGAGCCACCTTCTTCTATGGACACTGCTGACACCAATGCAAAAAAAAAGAAGAAAAAATCCATCCATCCATTTTCTTCCGCTTATCCTAGGTCGGGTCGCGGGGGCAGCAGCTCAAGCAAAGCTGCCCAGACCTCCCGATCCACACACACCTCCCCCAACTCCTCCGGTAGAACCCTGAGGTGTTCCCAAGCCAGCTGAGAGACAAAGTCCCTCCAGCGTGATCTGGGTCTTCTCCGGGGCCTCCTCCCAATGGGGTGTGCCCGGAACACCTCTCCTTTCAAGTCAGGGACTCTGTGTCCACTCTGCACAGCACCCACAGGGCCTGTGTATAGGCCCACTACAGTATAAAACAAACAAGGAAAACAAGGAAATGAAAGGAAATTTCAAAATTTCTGGGATGAAATCTTATGAGAGGTATTTGTCAAGAATATCTCATTTCAGGTCATCACACTCTAGGGGAGGTGATGGTCTAGTGGTTAAGGTGTTGGGTTTGAGACCAGAAGATCCTCAGTTCAAACCCCAGCCTGACTGGAAAATCAATAAAGGCCCTTGGGCAAGATCTTTAATCCCCTGTTGCTCCTGGTGTGTAGTGAGCACCTTGTATGGCAGCACCCTGACATCGGGGTGAATGTGAGGCATTATTGTAAAGTGCTTTGAGCTTCTGATGCAGATGGAAAAGTGCTATATAAATGTAGTACATTCAAATGATGCTACAGTGTTTGGCTCCTGTTTGAGGCTTTTACGCTGATGATGAAAAAAATCTTTATGCTGCGTTTACACATAGGTAGGACACGTTACAAATGTCATATTTGCATCATTCTTGGCACACTCATGACATTTTTAATATGATGTAAAGCATCTGAATATGTTTCTCAATAGTGCGTGTTGGTGCGTGATATTCGTGATTTTCGTCGAGCATGTTTTTGGCTGTCAAAAAATCTTCCACGAATGTCACATACCACCCTCATTTCACCTCATGCTGTGGAGGTCACAACTAAGCGTGTTGATCCGTCTTGATTAGTGTTGATCCTTAATATAGCGTGACGGCGTTCTTCTCTGACGTGCACACAATTAAACCCTGCTGCACCGCATTCAGTTTCATTGCTGCAGTATGCTGAAGAAGGACAGTGACGCCAAGTCGGCTAAAAGTCTCGTTCCAGTGCTCATCAGTGCCTCCTGCAGGTGTTCCACCTGCTGCTGTGCCTGATGTTTGGGAAAACGAGCAAAACGAGAGCCACGTGAAGCCACACATCTGGCATCTCAGTATCTTCCTCATCTCTGTGCCACTCCATGGAAACAGACCCCAACTAAGCATGTAGTCACAAAGTTCTTCTGCTGTGGATTTTAAGGAGCAAACTGGAGCGATCTGAATTGTTCAGCAGCTGATGGATGAATATGGGTGTGTGTGTGGAGACAATTCACCTCATTCACAATGTGACAGATCGTAACGATGCGCTGTTACCCGCAATAGTGTGGAACAGCGCGCAACAGCGCAGAACTTTATTGTTGACCATGTGTAATGGTTCCTGATAATTCGCCAGCAACACGTGCCATTAATCGTAATGCGTGGTAACAGGTTGCAGCAGTTCTTGAGGACACCTGACACCTCTGCCTCAAATCATGACATTCGTGATCAGCGGCCAAGAATGTGTACTTTGTGGCATCTGTGACTTGTTGTCGTTATGTGTAAACGCAGCAGTTGTGACACTATCAACTAATCAGTATTTTTTCCCCCTCAGCCAAAAGTTTTTAAAAAATATTTAGAAACAGATGGAAGTCAGATGGTACCAAATTAGCAGAGTCTGGTGGGTGGTCAACCAGCTGGATGCTGCAGTCACGCACAGTAACCATAGCAACCACCAATTTGTGAGCTGGGACATTGTCCAAAAGAAATTAGCTACCCACCCCCCCACCCCACCCCCACCCAAATTCCCAATCAGTTTTACTTGCCTTTTTGTTTGTTTTTTGTTTTTTATAGCCTCACATAGTAGCTGCCTTAGTAATCTGCCGTAGTACTCTGGGTTTGGGGCCTTTGGAAGGCTGGGCACAAACACAATACCCTCTGCACCTTCCTCACAAACCAAAAAGAAAAACGATTGACCTTTTTGGATGGAGTGAGGATGGATGTTTCCACTGACTGCCACTTTGTCGCTGGCAGAAAATGTAGAATTCAGAACTCATCTTGTGTTTGGAAATGTTTGATCAAACCCGCATCTGCTTCACAGTGCTCCAGGTTCTCCCCGACCATGATGTGCTTGGTGTACTTGGTGATTATGGGCCACCTACCAAGCACAAACATCTGACATCCTGAGCTCTGTACGCACTCAGTCGCACACTGCCTGTTGCTATGTGGTGGACATCATTAGTGTTTTTATCAGTGGTGGCAGCTACAGGTCAGTCAATCGTTGGGTCATCTTCTGTACCTCAACAACTTTCAACTGATTATGCTGTTGATAAAACTGGAGCAACATCTCTTCTTGTAGCAACCATATTAGCAAGAATGCTCTCAGGATTTAAACTGTTCTTCTGCAGGTATCTGATGATACTCACTAGTATCAACTTTCAGTGCCCTCTATGAAACATCAGATACAGCTGTAGCAGGAACATGTATGTTATGTATTTATAGTCAAATAACCAACTCTCTGATATACCCCAGATGAATCACTGCTGGTGTAATAATTATGAAGGGATCATGCAAGTTCATGCACATCACCATACAGTGAAGTAAAGAAGCCAGATTATATTCATCCCATCTGTTGTGCCCAGTAGATGTTCCACAGCATGTTTTGGATTGAGGTAGAAAACCGGAGTGCCTGCAGGAAACCCACACAGACAGAACATGCAAACTCCACACAGAAAGGGCAGGACGCCGTCCCACAACCCTGTTACTGTGAGACATCAGTGCAAACCGCTAATCCACCTAGCCGCCCTTCAACAGTCTTTGAGATCTTTGCTGGTTGCTGATGGCCAGAAACCTAGTTCAAAAAGTTATTAATGAATTTTAGTCACACTGGGTTAAGGAAGAGTTGATTCAATTTTTGAGTTTGATTCATGCTCATGGTTCCAATCTCCAATTTGAAAATTTATAAATTTATGAATGAATCAGAATTACTATTACTGTGAATAATAATAAGTCTTTTTGGCTGTGCTTGCTCTGGGGGTTAGTAAGGTTAGACCTAACTTGTGTGAAGCGCCTTGAGGCCACGTTATTGTGATTTGGCGCTATATAAATTGAAAGTTTCCACTTGGGGTCATCACAGCAGATTCAAAGTGGATCTGCATGTGGAACTGGCCCAAGTTTTACGCCGGATGTTCTTCATGACGCAGCTCCATATTACATGGAGAAATGTGGCCAGGTGGGATTTGAACTGGGAACCTTTCACTACTACTACCACTAATAATAATAATAATAATAATAATAATAAATGAACTCATTTTAACCCACCTTGAAATGAATAATGAGAAAATCATGGCAGAGAAACTATAAAATTTGGTGGTGAATCTGGATAAAGCACCAGATCCAACAGATTTGAGATTACTTAGAATTTTTTTTTGGGGGGGGGGGGGGGGGGGCTTTGGCAGAGGAGTTTAATGTGAGTGCTCCTTTATTGGTGTTTTTCATGCTGTTCCTTGACCCGCGCCCTCACCACCAGCCAGTGACAGACTGTTCAGATATTAAAATCCAGCTCCCTGCAGCAGACAGCTTGTTGACCCCCCCGGTGCACCCCGTTTGTCTGTACATCCGGTTTCATGAATATATTTATTCTCTTAATGTGTCATGTCAGTGATGGACTGAATTTAGACACACAAATATTATGGAAATGCAAACACAGGAATGACTCTTCACTTCAGAGGTGATGTCACTCTGAACCTCTTTGGCATTTCATCAACAAATAATGAACTACCCACAAAATGAAAACACTCATCGTTTGATATTTGAAAGTTGGCTGGAGGTGGTTATTTTTTAGATCTGTTGTGCACCCCAGCTCATTATTTCACTTTCATGTTTTTTTTTTTTTTTTTTGAATTGTCACTTATTGATATGTTCATTCAGTGCTCAAGAAGGGAAAGTAGCTGTGCTATTTTTATTTACATTATCATGTATTTTAACTTTATTTTCATAGCTACCAAACATAGTTTTGTTGTACAACTACAATGGCAAAATTTTATTTTTTGGACAACTGCTCTTTGACATAAACGTCCTTATTCCTGATCATCATGTCTCTGTCTTGTATTTATTATTTTTTTGTTTCCACCATGTTGCATGTAACTGTGTTTTTACCGTCATTAATTAAGATTAGATGCGTTTAAACGTAGTTTGAGAACAGTTTTTGGGCTGATTAAAGCAGGCAGCAGGTTTGTGAAGCTAAATAGTGAAGTTTCTGTCTCCCTCTGCAGGGCAACAATAGTCACTGCAAATGCTTTTATTTTCTGGAGGAAAGAAACACTGAGGTTGTCCTTATATTTTTTTCAAACAATATAAAATCCCATAATGCATTTTCATGAGATCTTTCTCAGTTCAGTGGCATTGTAACACATTATACAATCTGGTTCAAAAGTATCTGGACAATGACAATGCAGACGAAAAGACATAATCAAGATGTGCTTGTGGTGTACAAATACTTATGGACCTGTACAACTCTGCCAGTTAGTTGTTTTTGTTGTTGTTGTTGTTGTTGTTGTTAACTTGACCCAAATATATTGAAACGCTGAATTGTGCATTTTTCCTATGAAGATGATGGAAAAGCAGCTGTATTTGTGGATTTGTTGTCTCATTGACCTCGTTTTCCTTCAAATTAGTGCTGTCGGATGATTTCACATATTATAATTAATTACAAGCTTTGCAATTAATCTAAATGAATCTATCTAAATTACTCAAATTTAATTGCATGTTTTGTTGTTGTTGTTGTTTTTTTTATTAATATCCTCCCTTAATGTATCTAAGAGCTGGTGGTGGACTTCAGAAGATGGAAGACCCATCTGAACCCAGTTACCATTAATGGAATTGAGGAGGACATTGTGGACGACTACAAGTACCTGGGTGTCCACATAAACAACAAACTGGACTGGACTGTAAACACAGATGCTGTGTATAAAAAAGGTCAAAGCTGTACTTCCTAAGGAGTCTCAGATTTTTCAATATCTGCAGAAAAACATTGGAGATATTTTATCATTTAGTAGTCTCCAGAGTCATCTTCTACACTGTAGTGTGCTGGGGGAGCAGGCCAAAAGTAGCTGACATGAACAGACTCAACAAGCTCAACAGGAGAGCTGGCTCTGTCCTGGAGGTTGAGCTGGACTCTGTGGTGGAGGTGTCAGAGAGGAGGATGCTGAGGAAACTGCTCACCATCTGTGACAACACCTCCCACCCCCTGCATCCCACAGATGTCCTGTCAGAGCACCTTCAGCAAAAAACCGAGGCCACCGAGGTGCTCCACAGAATGCTACAGGAGGTCATCCCTACCTGTGACAATCACTGTAAACCTCCTCCCCCTTCTGCGGAATGAATACATAACAATCAGAGTTTTTCAGTTACTCAGACCCACGTGCAGTACTATCAACATCTTGTGCAAGTGTCTTCAGTCACTTTGTATAAACATGTTGTACTCACTTTTTTCACTTTTAAAAAATAGTTTACTGTTTCAGCACTCTGGCTAAACAATTTCCTTTGGGATTAATAAAATTCTTCTTATTCTTATTCAAATAACAGGGCACATACAGCAGAAAAATATGAGGTTCTCAAGGAAAAAAACACTCTTATTAAAAACAATTACAGAAATATATTAATGTTTAAAAATAAACAGCAGTCTTTGAACTTTGCATCACATACTGGGCATAATTTATTGCTGCACTATAAAGAGTATTTCCAAAAAATATTATCACTTCAACTAAGGTGGCGTGTGTTTCATATCATATCATTTTACTTTGACTTTGGAATCCAGCTGGAATCCTGAGCCCTTGACAACGCGTGCGCGCACGTGTGTGTATGTGTGTGAGTTTTGGGTGGCTTTTAATATTCTAAAATAGAAAAACGTAAAATGTAAAATTAAAGTGTCTGAGGGGATGGGTTATTTCTGTTACACATGTCACAGAGGTCTCAAACAAACTGTGTCAGTCACAAATGATGCTAAAATCTTGAGAATATCTGCAAAATTTCTCAAAGAATTGTGAGACTTTGGAGATGTTGAACGTTAAATATCAAACACTTGAAAATGTAAAAAATGTAGACTAAAAAGTGATTTGGCACAATTTGACCCCTTTAATAATTATCTTGTAATAATAAGTATATTGGATCCAAGACCATTTAATTTTCAAACCTGCTCATTGAACATTAAAATCTGAAGGGGAAAAACATCCTGAATCAAAAAATTTCTACATTATTTCAAACCTATAAGAGCTGTGAGTGTAATTCTTCCCTTATATTCCTCATTACTACTTCTACTACTACAGGAATTCTTGATCATCACAACATTTGTCCCTTTGTTGCATTTTGGCTCTGGTGACTGAAATGTTGAGATGTTATTGTTACACTTTTAAAAAGTTCATTTTCCATCATTTTATTCCCTTCATTTTCCAAATCACAGGATAAAAAGTTGCTGTGCATTTCTTTTACTTCTGTAATCTGTAATATTTCATATATTACGTCAGTAACATTTGTGCCTTGATGACACCACAAAAGCTTTTTTCCTTTTTTCATTTTTCATCACGAGACCAATTTTCCTTTCTGATATTTTCTCTACAATTTTTGGTTCATGCCCATAACTGGTCATAATTTGCCATGACATCACAATTTCCTTTAATCTCATTCTTCTTCACTGTGAGATCTGTTTTCCTTTGTTCTCTTCTCAAACATTTCTTCCTTATGACATCACAAAGATCTGTTGTCTCCATACACACAGTGGTCGGGGTTCACATAAACATGATGTAAGACACATCCACAGTCAGTAGTGAAGTATGTCATCTCTGAATCTAAACTGGCCAAAGATTTTGGCCTTCCCTCCTAGTTTTGAACAATCTGGCCCTATTAGAATTTTCACCTGTTGGGCAAAAAGGCTTCTTTTCATGATGCTGCTGATTAATTTTTCTTTGAAAACAACACATTATATCAAGTTGCACAGCCAGAATTATCCTGTTTTGCACATTTTCATTTGAGATATTTGAGGCCAGCAAAAGGAGCACTAACGATCTGTCTGTTCTCTTTGTGCCAGGATGAGCTCAGCGTTGTCTTTGAAGAATCACAAAGGCGAGCTGAATGAAATGCCATGCTCACCATGCACTTCATTCTTGTTTGATTTCACACAGTGACCCTGTGTGCAGTCCACACTCATTATGGCGCTCGGCGATAAAGGCCACATGAGTCACGGGCAGGGTGTCTGTGCGAGTGGGTGAGAGGAGTCCACGTGCTGCTTTTTCAGCCGTGATGATATCATCGCCAGAGGCTTCCTGAACACAGTACTTCATTCACAGTAGCATCCTTTCTGCATAAGCACCAAACAAGCCGTCTCCATAGCAACTGAGGCCGCGGGCATGTGCATTTCCCTTCCTGTGGTTGCTTGTAATTTGTTTGAGGAAAAGAGCACAGAATATCACTTTCAACTATAACTTCTAAATATGTTTACGCTGCATGAGTTAAATGCATCTTTATAAAGAGACGTTTGAGAAGGGGCTGAATTTACACACCCAGCAGCTCTGTGCACTATGAAATGTGCCCGCTTAATTTACGTTGCACACCGCGAGTCTCATTGCTAGTTTATAACCGATGCAGTTCGTCATTTTCAGCAAATGGATGACGCCTCTGCCTCAAATTGCTACCATGAGGCAGCACAAAGTGAATGCACGTTAGAACAGCAAAAACCTGCTCTGAAGATGAGCAGAGAGATTTTTTGTTACTTACACAGCATAACATTCAGACACCTTACATAAGTGGGTTCACAACACACTCTGCTTGTATGCACAACAAAACTGAGTTAAAAAACAGCTTTTAAACTAAATAAGACTAATGGGGAAAATACACAACTTCATCTTACCATTTCACTGCTTCACCTCAGGGAGCTTTGGTGGCTGATCTCCACTGGTGTGCTATTGACAAGTTGACAAGTTTCATTAACTCACCAGAAAATCTTTCACTGGAGTTCACTTTTGAAACAGCAATGTGCCAGGTTCCTGCTGCAATCTGCTTCTCAATAGGGACAACAGATGACAATCTGATTGAGTTATTTCAATTACAAATTATTTTATGCAAAAAATATGCCCATGACTAATTAGGTGATTAGATATCAACCCTTTGCACACTGCCCCTGTACTTTACACTCAGATATGGCGCTGTGTAATTTGCACTGTGGAGTTGGACACATCCCAAACTGAGATGAACTTCTGGACTGTTCTCCATAAATCATCAAGATGGGACCCAGAAGGTCAAAGGTCTAAGTCATTTGAAACATTTTTTTTAAAACCACCTTACTTGTGGACACAATAACTTCTGATTTACCTAATTTTAGCAAACTTGTTACGTATGTACTTGCATAGCTTGATTCAATTGATTTTGGGTTCAGGAGGTCAAAGGTTAGCATCAGCGGAAGCATGTTGAGCCATGTATTGTTTGTGAGATGAATTATCACTGCTGTACATACCTGACTGTTGCCAAACCTGGTATGTATGTTGCGTACCCTGCCTAACTCCAAGAAACTATACTGATTTATTCTCAGGAGGTCAAAGGTTAAGACAACTTGAAGCCCTGTTTTCACTAAAATATTGCTTATGACACTAACTGCATGGTTTGAATTAAAAGGTGTACTCTGTGTCTGTGTGCATGTGTAAATGCTGGGAGAATTGTATAATTTGCCTTCTGATTCAGCAGTATTAACCTTGGGCAGAAACTTGATGTATTTGTCAGTCTTGCAGACCTGAATATCTGAATGCTAACCTGTTTAAATCTGCTTGCCTTTCTTTTCCATTGTATTATATTCACATCATCCACATATGGATCTCTGCAAGGATATTAGCATAGAACATTAGCTGTTCTAATCAGAGTGCAAATTATCTACTAATATAAGCAACAGGTTGGTTGTCATTGGTGGTGTCCCACAGCAGCCTACAGTTGTGCTCAGAAGTTTACATACCCTGGCAGAATGTTTGAGTTTTTGGCCATTTTTTCAGAGAACATAAATGATAACACAAACACTTTTTTCACTCATGGTTAGTGGTTGGGTGAAGCCATTTATTGCAAACTACTGTATTTACTCTTTTCAAATCACAATGACAACAGAAACTAAACAATTTACCCTGATCAAAAGTTTACATACACCTGTGATTTTGGCCTGATAACATGCACAGAAGTTGACACAAACGGGTTTGAATGGCTACAAAAGATAACCATCCTCACCTGTGATCCGTTTGCTTGTAATCTGTGTGTGTGTGTGTGTGTGTGTGTATAAAAGGTCAGTGAGTTTCTGGGTTCCTGACAGACCCTTGCATCTTTCATCAAGTGCTGCACTGACATTTTTGATTCCTGAGTCATAGGGAAAGCTGCCTCGGACCATGGTCTGGACCAAAGGACAAAAATTTGGTTTGATCAAAAGAGGCGATCTCAATCCAGATGAAACTGAACTTGTCTGGCTTGTTTGCTGCGTGAAAACACTTTAGGTCTCTGGTCCTGAGTGTGGCATGAACCAAAGGATACTCTTAATGGGTTAATGGAAACACCTATCTAGTTTATTACCCTAAATACCTTCTGACCTTTGACCCAGTTTCTAACTTGTGGCTTAGGTTACAGTGTACTAATGTTAGCTAGCTAAAACTCCCATTTGCCTTATTTAACATGGGCTAGTTTCTAATATTAACTAGTGTTAGCTAGTGAACGCTCACATTTGCTTTATTGAATAATATGTGTATGTTGCGGATATGACAAGCTAAGCTCTTCAGCATCTCACCATGTCATTTGGGTCCATCAGACTGCCACATTTCTCCATGTAATGTGGAGTTGCGTCAGGAAGAGCATCCGGTGTAAAACTTCCATTTCAACATGCAGATCCACTTCGGATTTGCTGTGGCGACCCCGAGTGCAAACAAGGGAGCAGCCGAAGGCGCTTACTTACTTCGGTATTTTCCTTATTTGGCCTTTCAGCTGACCCACCTAATTACAGCCCTCTTAACCCCCTGCCACTTTAAGCATTTTTTGTAATGTAGATGTAAATTAATCTTCAACGTTTTCAGCTAGTTGACAGTAGGGCTGTACAATATGGACAAATGATCATATCTCAACATTGTCATATCAATATGATATACGATATGACTATGATTTGACACCAAGTGCAGCAACAGTGAAAATTAAACCTTCTTAAACCAAACAGTAATAATACCACACTCATTTTACACTCATCATAAGGTTAGGATACTGTGCCCTCCAAAAGTATTGGAACACTTGGAATTTCACACATTTTAATTTGTTTATGCCATTTTAAATACAAGAAATACAAAAAATAAAGAAAACAAATTCCTAAAATTATCTTCCTCAAACTCAAACTGAAAGCAAATCTCTAAACCTTGATAAAACCTGTAATTAATAATCACTTTTATTGCCAGTTTTCTTTAGACAAGTCAGGGGATGGAAACATGAACATTTCCAAGTCACTGAATATGTCTTGGACTTTATTTACATCAATTATGAAGAAATACAAAAGTTTCTTTCAGCAAAACATCAAATCTAGTCTTTCATCTCAAATGTCCTTTCTGTTAAATTGTAGCTGAACTTTCAGGTCTTCTTTTTAAGAAAATCCTCCTCTACACCACTTCATCAGGAAGCTGGAGTTTAGATTTTTAATTCATTTATATGTAGTTGTAGAGATTTGCTTTTAGTTTGAGTTAAGGAAGATAATTTTAGACCAACTATGTATCACCTTTGACCCTGTACAAACTGAAATTGACCTTTGTCACCATTCTTGCTGTTTTAACCCCAAAACTCCATAACATTCAGTCATAGATAGTCCAAACTATACCTTTTTGGAATCTTTATAATCAGACAAGTAACATGATGTAGTTTTTAATTTCACTGGAGCATTTTTAAATTTTGATCCCTGTGGCTGCCTATTGAAAATTCAAGTGGCCAGTCATTTTTTTTTTAATGTAGTGTCTAAGCTGTATTTGTGCTGAATTTGATGCTTGTATCACCATTTGAAGGATTGCTTCAGTTATCTGCTGCACTAATAAGCCAACAGAGCATGAACCAGCTGCTGTCTGTTAGCTTAAACGTGTATATACAGTAGTGTTCAGAATAATAGTAGTGCTGTGTGACTAAAAAGATTAATCCAGGTTTTGAGTATATGTCTTATTGTTACATGGGAAACAAGGTACCAGTAGATTCAGTAGATTCTCACAAATCCAACAAAACCAAGCATTCATGATATGCACACTCTTAAGGCTATGAAATTGGGCTATTAGTAAAAAAAAAAGTAGAAAAGGGGGTGTTCACAATAAAAGTAGCATCTGCTGTTGACGCTACAAACTCAAAACTATTATGTTCAAACTGCTTTTTTAGCAATCCAGTGAATCACTAAACTAGTATTTAGTTGTATAACCACAGTTTTTCATGATTTCTTCACATCTGCGAGGCATTAATTTTGTTGGTTTGGAACCAAGATTTTGCTTGTTTACTAGTGTGCTTGGGGTCATTGTCTTGTTGAAACACCCATTTCAAGGGCATGTCCTCTTCAGCATAAGGCAACATGACCTGATCCATGATACCTGGTATGCGATATATAGGCCCAACACCATAGTAGGAGAAACATGCCCATATCATGATGCTTGCACCACCATACTTCACTGTCTTCACTGTGAACTGTGGCTTGAATTCAGAGTTTGGGGGTCGTCTCACAAACTGTCTGCGGCCCTTGGACCCAAAAAGAAGTTTTACTCTCATCAGTCCACAAAATATTCCTCCATTTCTCTTTAGGCCAGTTGATGTGTTCTTTGGCAAATTGTAACCTCTTCTGCACATGTCTTTTATTTAACAGAGGGACTTTGCGGGGATTCTTGCAAATAAATTAGCTTCACACAGGCGTCTTCTAACTGTCACAGCACTTACAGGTAACTCCAGACTGTCTTTGATCATCCTGGAGCTGATCAATGGGTGAGCCTTTGCCATTCTGGTTATTCTTCTATCTATTTTGATGGTTGTTTTCTGTTTTCTTCCATGCGTCTCTGTTTTTTTTTTTTTTTTTTGTCCATTTTAAAGCATTGGAGAGTATTGTAGATGAACAGCGTATAATTTTTTGCACCTGCGTTTAAGTTTTCCCCTCTCCAATCAACTTTTTAATCAAACTACACTGTTCTTCTGAACAATGTCTTGAACGTCCCATTTTCCTCAGGCTTTCAAAGAGAAAAGCATGTTCAACAGGTGTTGGCTTCATCCTTAAATAGGGGACACCTGATTCACACCTGTTTGTTCCACAAAATTGACAAACTCACTGACTGAATGCCACACTACTATTATTGTGAACACCCCCTTTTCTACTTTTTTTTTTTACAAATAGCCCAATTTCATTGCCTTAGGAGTGTGCATATCATGAATGCTTGGTCTTGTTGGATTTGTGAGAATCTACTGAATCTACTGGTACCTTGTTTCCCATGTAACAATAAGAAATATACTCAAAACCTAGATTAATCTTTTTAGTCACATAGCACTACTATTATTCTGAACACTACTGTAAGACAACCTGAAATAAAGCTGCTGCTTTTAACAACCTGAACCTCGTTTCTGGCATAAAATATGGTCGTTTACTCACCAATATAAGTTTGGTGTGATTAGAAGTCCATAGTTGAAACGACGTGTTCAGTTCAAATCTGAAGCAAACATTTTTCTTCTTCTACTAAGGTGGATTAGAACTTTTGTGGTACACAGCATCAACTACTGGACAGGAGGAACCTAGCAGCCAATGTGACTCACTAATTTGAAAATGCAGCTCTTTCAACCAGATGTGTGGTGCTGTGACATGTGAATCATGTGTCCAATCAGATTTCAGGAGAGTCCACTGAAACCCCGGCCTCTGTTCTAGCTCCACCCATGCCAGGAAATGTTCAGGATTTAACATTTCCTGTTTCACTGTGACTGAAAATTTGGCACTTCCTGTTTGAGTGTGAGCTTGCCACTGAGTTCCTGTGAGATTCCATGGGCTCTCATCTGTCAATCCAGGAAGTGCTTGACATTTGACTTTTCCTATTTCACTGTGGATTAAGAATTTGGACCATGAGCGAGCTTCGCGCCGCTGCGCGTCGCTTTGCTCGTATAAGCTAGTTACTAAGATTTGTCTGAAGTTAACAAAGTTTAACTAACAAATGTTAGCTAACAAAAGATAATGTTTGCTTTCCCTAATATTAGCTCATTTCGAACTTTTGCCAGTTTAACTAACTAACGTTAGCCTGATACAGAAGGCCTCACTACTAGAACGCTGTCATTGATGTTAAATGGGGCAATAAGCGGTATTAAGAACTGTGGTATGTAAACTTTTGATCAGGGTCATTTGTGTAGTTTCTGTTGTCATTATGATTTAAAAACAGTAAATACAGTTGTTTGACAATAAATTCCTTCACACATCCACTAACCATGGATGAAAAAAAGTTTTGTTATCACTCATATTCTCTGAAAAATGGGCAAAACCATAACATTTCTGCAAGGGTATGTAAACTTTTGAGCACAACTGGATTTACTTCATTCAGCCATCCATGTATTTTACACAGTGTATGCAGATGGCAACAGAACATTGTGCAGAATTAAAACAGAATACATCCATGCTGGTACTTTACATGGTTATTATTTATTGTTTCTCTTAAAGATACAAAAATAGCATGGAACTGTTTAAGAAGGCACAAAGTCTGCAAAACTCAAACATTTAACAAATACATGACAGCTATCAACAAAAATAAAAAAACAAAATAAGACCATTAATAATCTTTTCATTGTTTTGGAGTATATTAAATGTAAATTATAATCGCTAAGTGATCAGAATGAAATCTCCCGTCAGAAAAAAGTTTTACCTTGTAATAGAACAGGTAAATATGAAAATAACTATACATTTGTATATGCTATAAGCATAACAGATAAAACACATGGATAATTATATATTTTTGGCTACTTGAACTTAGTTCTGGCACACAGGCTATCACAATAATATTTACATTAAAGGGGGAAGTAGAATACATTCAAAATATATTTGTGCTATACTGGCTCAGTGGGAAAGATCATTTATACATCTGTCAATATTAGCCATAATGATATTACAAAAACCTTTGAACTCTGAAATCCACAGCAACGTGTTAAACATGATTAGGTTTTTTTTAAGCACTGTGCAAACGTTTTAAGCACACTGAACATGGAAAAATGTTCAAAATAATGAAAACGGCTGCAAAATATCAGATTTTTTTAAAATAAATATAAATTAGTAATGTGTCACCACTTTTCACCTTTTATAATACATAATTCATTTTATGTGACAAAGGGAGTTTTTTTATCTCTTGAAATTTGTATGAAAATATTCGTTTTAAAGATCATGTTTGTACTGAATGGTCATTGGTCTTTGGTAGCTATTGTTGTGTATCTGGCAGTACGCTTATTAGAAATAAAAAAAAATTAAAGAAGAAATTATATATATATATATATATATATATATATATATATATATATATATATATATATATATATATATGTTTGATTTGTGCTGTAGTAGGAATGTTTGGACACTTTTCAATTAACAGCAACGTAAAACAATTAAAGACTGCCTAAAACCTTTGCACAGCATGCACATTCTTCCTCTCCTTATTCATAATCCACATCACAAATGGCACTTGACATGTTTAATGTCCTTCACTGAAATATTGCAAATATTATTTTAAAAGCTACTGCAAATTTCAATAGTGCAAATTGCATTCACACGTCAGATCTCGACACTGCACATCCGTACTGTCCTTACAGTGCCTTAGTATAATCACTATTGCTTCAAAAATAAATGCGCTTTTTTTGAATGAAGCCTCTGTATAAGCAGGCATTAAGCTTTGACTATACTGACTCTCATTACAGAGAGACACAGAACTGAATTATACATTAAACAATACAAAGCACAGACTTTGGATACTTTGACATGGCAGTGTGTACGCAACCACACAGAGATACCATTAAAATAAACTACTGATATAAAGGCTACCTTCAAACTTGCATTTTAGATGCAAAGCACCCAATACAAGAAAATGGCATATAAATGTAACTTTTTCAGTTTTTAAAAAAATATAAACCCCTGCTATGACTGCAGCATTACAGGCTCCTGTGAAGCCACTTTGGCACAACATAAAATGCAATATATGTTTCTAACACAAATAAAACAGGACAATTATTCTGTAATATAAAAAGCAAGAACATTCAGCACCTGTCTTTAGAAACAGTGCATATTAGGAGGTCTTACAAACGTTAATCTGTACATTGTTAAGGCAGCATGTTATTTATTTATTTTTTTATTTTGAAAAATGCACTTAAAAAGAGATGATCAGCACAAAAGATTTGGACAAAACAGACACAGAAACTAAATAAAAACAGGACAAGAAATATTGTTTCTAGAATATAGGCTGGATCTATTTTCACTAATATATTTTTTTTTTAACAAGTAAACTCACTGAGTGCTGTGGAGTTCATTCACTAGTGCAGAAAGTTGTGTGTGCGATTTTATTGCTAATCAATCAAACCTCAAGCACCTTGAGGCAACTCTGTTGTAATTTGGCGCTATATAAATGAAAATAAATTGAAATCGAAAAAAAACACTTTATTACTTTCCTTCTTTGCAAAGCAAAGTTTAAAGCTAAAAAGAAAATCAATAAAATATTTCACGTTTTCCTTTTTTGGTTCAGACTGGATTGATAGAAAGCTTCTGAACGTTGGTGGCAGACCTTCTAGGTCAACAAAAGTTTATCAGTTTGCCAAATGAAAGTGTTAGCTGCAGGAAAATGTCCAAAGCAAACACACCGCTGCTGGTTCTGTCTGTAGGGACAAAGAAAATGAGGAAGTGAAGGTTTGATTGCTGGTGGCAGTGCGTCACTGCACTGGACGGCTGGAGACCTTCAGACTGTGTGCACGTCTCCTCTATGTCTGCCCTCTGGCCTGGACGCCCGTCAGATCCTTTCTTATGATCTCATTCACTATTAAAAAGAAAAGACAGATGTTATTACAGAGCGGCGATACAAACAGTTTTGCAGTAAAATTCCAAAACAAGTTCTGCAACAGAGAACATTAACAAGTTACAAACTCCAGACAAACGCTGCACGACACACAGCTTCTCCAAACTCCTTCAGAGTTGTCACCGGTGTCTTGGTGGCTTCCCTCACTAGTCACCTTCTTGCACATTCACTTACTTTTTTAGAACTGTCTATTCCAGACAGATTTACCATATGGTACCATACTGTTTGCATTTCGTCATGGTTGACATATAAATGAAGTCCAAGAATACTTGGAGATGATCATGTATCCATCTCACTTATCTAAACAAAACTGGGTGTAAAAGTGGTGATTTAATGATTGTATATAGGATTATGTTAGTTTGTCCAATTGCTTGTGACCTTTTTAAAATAGTTTAAACATCATCAAAAATATGAGATAACAAATCAAATCAAATCAATTTTATTTATATAGCGCCAAATCACAACAAACAGTTGCCCCAAGGCCCTTTATATTGTAAGGCAAGGCCATACAATAATTACGTAAAAACCCCAACGGTCAAAACGACCCCCTGTGAGCAAGCACTTGGCGACAGTGGGAAGGAAAAACTCCCTTTTAACAGGAAGAAACCTCCAGCAGAACCAGGCTCAGGGTGGGGCAGTCTTCTGCTGGGACTGGTTGGGGCTGAGGGAGAGAACCAGGAAAAAGACATGCTGTGGAGGGGAGCAGAGATCAATCACTAATGATTAAATGCAGAGTGGTGCATACAGAGCAAAAAGAGAAAGAAACACTCCAACAGTCTAAGTCTATAGCAGCATAACTAAGGGATGGTTCAGGCTCACCTGATCCAGCCCTAACTATAAGCTTTACCAAAAAGGAACGTTTTAAGCCTAATCTTAAAAGTAGAGAGGGTGTCTGTCTCCCTGATCTGAATTGGGAGCTGGTTCCACAGGAGAGGAGCCTGAAAGCTGAAGGCTCTGCCTCCCATTCTACTCTTACAAACCCTATGAACTACAAGTAAGCCTGCAGTCTGAGAGCGAAGCACTCTATTGGGGTGATATGGTACTATGAGGTCCCTAAGATAAGATGGGACCTGATTATTCAAAACCTTATAAGTAAGAAGAAGAATTTTAAATTCTATTCTAGAATTAACAGGAAGCCAATGAAGAGAGGCCAATATGGGTGAGATATGCTGTCTCCTTCTAGTCCCCGTTAGTACTCTAGCTGCAGCATTTTGAATTAACTGAAGGCTTTTCAGGGAACTTTTAGGACAACCTGATAATAATGAATTACAATAGTCCAGCCTAGAGGAAATAAATGCATGAATTAGTTTTTCAGCATCACTCTGAGACAAGACCTTTCTAATTTTAGAGATATTGTGCAAATGCAAAAAAGCAGTCCTACATATTTGTTTAATATGCGCATTGAATGACATATCCTGATCAAAAATGACTCCAAGATTTCTCACAGTATTACTAGAGGTCAGGGTAATGCCATCCAGAGTAAGGATCTGGTTAGACACCATGTTTCTAAGATTTGTGGGGCCAAGTACAATAACTTCAGTTTTATCTGAGTTTAAAAGCAGGAAATTAGAAGTCATCCATGTCTTTATGTCTGTAAGACAATCCTGCAGTTTAGCTAATTGGTGTGTGTCCTCTGGCTTCATGGATAGATAAAGCTGGGTATCATCTGCGTAACAATGAAAATGTAAGCAATGCTGTCTAATAATACTGCCTAAGGGAAGCATGTATAAAGTGAATAAAATTGGTCCTAGCACAGAACCTTGTGGAACTCCATAATTAACCTTAGTCTGTGAAGAAGATTCCCCATTTACATGAACAAATTGTAATCTATTAGATAAATATGATTCAAACCACCGCAGCGCAGTGCCTTTAATACCTATGGCATGCTCTAATCCCTGTAATAAAATGTTATGGTCAACAGTATCAAAAGCAGCACTGAGGTCTAACAGAACAAGCACAGAGATGAGTCCACTGTCTGAGGCCATAAGAAGATCATTTGTAACCTACACTAATGCTGTTTCTGTACTATGATGAATTCTAAAACCTGACTGAAACTCTTCAAATAGACCATTCCTCTGCAGATGTTCAGTTAGCTGTTTTACAACTACCCTTTCAAGAATTTTTGAGAGAAAAGAAAGGTTGGAGATTGGCCTATAATTAGCTAAGATAGCTGGGTCAAGTGATGGCTTTTTAAGTAATGTAAGTAATTACTGCCACCTTAAAAGTCTGTGATACATAGCCAACTTATAAAGATAGATTGATCATATTTAAGATCGAAGCATTAATTAATGGTAGGGCTTCCTTGAGCAGCCTGGTAGGAATGGGGTCTAATAGACATGTTGATGGTTTGGAGGAAGTAACTAATGAAAATAACTCAGACAGAACAATCAGAAGATTCAGAGAATCTGAAGAACTTTCTACACGTAAGCAGCAAGGCCGAAAACCAACATTGAATGCCCGTGACCTTCGATCCCTCAGATGGCACTGCATTCAAAACTGACATCATTGTATAAAGGATCTTACCGCGTGGGCTCTTCACTTCAGAAAACCACTGTCAGTTAACACAGTTTGTCGCTACATCTACAAGTGCAAGTTAAAACTCTACCATGCAAAACGGAAGCCAAACATCAACAACATCCAGAAACGCCGCCGCCTTCTCTGGGCCCGAGCTCATTTGAAATGGACAGACACAAAGTGGAAAAGTGTGCTGTGGTCTGATGAGTCCACATTTCAAATAGTTTTTGGAAACCATGGACGTTGTGTCCTCTGGACAAAAGAGGAAAAAGACCATCCAGATTGCTACCAGTGCAAAGTTCAAAAGCCAGCATCTGTGATGGTATGGGGGTGTGTTAGTGCCCATGTCATGGGCAACTTACACATCTGTGATGGCACCATCAATGCTGAAAGGTACATCCAGGTTTTGGAGCAACACATGCTGCCATCCAAGCAACGTCTTTTTCAGCGACGTCCCTGCTTATTTCAGCAACACAATGCCAAGCCACATTCTGCACGTGTTACAACAGCGTGGCTTCATAGTAAAAGAGTGCGGCCTTGCCTGCAGTTCAGACCTGTCGCCCATTGAAAATGTGTGGCGCATTATGAAGCACAAAATATGACAACGGAGACCCCCGACTGTTGAACAACTGAAGTCGTACATCAAGCAAGAATGGGAAAGAATTCCACCTACAAAGCTTCACCAATTAGTGTCCTCAGTTCCCAAACTCTTATTGAGTGTTGTTAGAAGGAAAGGTGATGTAACACAGTGGTAAACATACCACTGTCCCAGCTTTTTAGAAACCTGTTGCAGGCATCCATTTCAAAATGAGCAAATATTTACACAAAAAACAATAAAGTTTATCAGTTTGAACATTAAATATCTTGTGTTTGTGGTGTATTCAATTGAATATAGGTTGAAGATGATTTGAAAATCATTGTATTCTGTTTTTATTTTCATTTTACACAACGTCCCAACTTCACTGGAATTGGGGTTGTAGTTACATAAAAAGTGAAATGCTGCACGCTGCACTCATGCTGAGTCACCACTAGAGGTAGAGCTTTACTTCTTGAAAAACAGGATAAAATCAACTTTCAGCTTCTTAGTGCTAAGAATATAAAAATGGAGTTACATTTATGGCAAACAGTGAAATAAAGTTTGCGATTTTCTGATTCTCTTACAGCTTTATGCCACTGCAGCCTGTGAGTGGCCACGTGTGCACGCCTGCTGACCTGTTTGAAGCCATTCAGAAGTCAAAGCATTGAACAGCATTAAGCAGAAAGTAATGTGGAACATGTTTAGCATGTCATCTCTCCAGATTTGTCACATCGGCAGCGTTGTGCTCCGGTGTTTTTCTGGGAGCTGCAGTCTGGATGCCTGCTGAGGGTCTGTGTACACTGGCACTCCGAGACTGGAGCCACCGCTTCCACACCACCTCAGGGAACTCATTAGAGCCCCGTGTGTAATTTAAGTATTTCAAAGCCAGCCAAAAAAGCTTTTTGTCTGCACCAAAGCCATTATGGACCATATCAAATCAGATATTTGTAACCATGGTAATTTGATGTAGTGTGGGACATGGACCTCCAAATGTATTTAAAATGCACATGTTAAATCTGATAATCAGAGATATTTTCCATGTGCTTTTTACATCTGTCCATTAGGTCATGTTTTTGTCATGTCAGACGTGTGTTTTATTGGTTTATTATCTTGAACTGGGTGAAAATCTATGTGTGACTCAATCAGGAACCAAATCATGAAAGAGGACTTAACAGGCTCATATAGGTCAGCAGGTGTCCAATACGCAGGTATCAAACTTTGCAGGCTTTGTGGTGTTCTGTTGGACCTCAGTGCTGCTTTTGATACTGTTGACCATAAAATTTTATTACAGAGATTAGAGCATGTCATAGGTATTAAAGGCATTGCGCTGCGGTGGTTTGAATCATATTTGTCTAATAGATTACAGTTTGTTCATGTAAATGGGGAATCTTCTTCACAGACTAAAGTTAATTATGGAGTTCCACAAGGTTCTGTGCTAGGACCAATTTGATTCACTTTATACATGCTTCCCTTGGGCAGTATTATTAGACGGTATTGCTTAAATTTTCATTGTTACGCAGATGATACCCAGCTTTATCTATCCATGAAGCCAGAGGATACGCACCAATTAGCTAAACTGCAGGATTGTCTTACAGACATAAAGACATGGATGACCTCTAATTTCCTGCTTTTAAACTCAGATAAAACTGAAGTTATTGTACTTGGCCCCACAAATCTTAGAAGCATGGTGTCTAACCAGATCGTTACTCTGGATGGCATTTCCCTGATCTCTAGTAATACTGTGAGAAATCTTGGAGTTATTTTTGATCAGGATATGTCATTCAAAGCGCATATTAAACAAATATGTAGGACTGCCTTTTTGCATTTACGCAATATCTCTAAAATCAGAAAGGTCTTGTCTCAGAGTGATGCTGAAAAACTAATTCATGCATTTATTTCCTCTAGGCTGGACTATTGTAATTCATTATTATCAGGTTGTCCTAAAAGTTCCCTAAAAAGCCTTCAGTTGGTTCAGAATGCTGCAGCTAGAGTACTGACGGGGACTAGCAGGAGAGAGCATATCTCACCCGTGTTGGCCTCCCTTCATTGGCTTCCTGTTAATGCTAGAACAGAATTTAAAATTCTTCTTCTTACTTATAAGGTTTTGAATAATCAGGTCCCATCTTATCTTAGGGACCTCGTAGTACCATATTACCCCATTAGAGCGCTTCGCTCTCAGACTGCGGGCTTACTTGTAGTTCCTAGGGTTTGTAAGAGTAGAATGGGAGGCAGAGCCTTCAGCTTTCAGGCTCCTCTCCTGTGGAACCAGCTCCCAATTCAGATCAGGGAGACAGATACCCTCTCTACTTTTAAGATTAGGCTTAAAACTTTCCTTTTCGCTAAGGCTTATAGTTAGGGCTGGATCGGGTGACCCTGGACCATCCCATGGTTATGTTGCTTTAGACGTAGACTGTGTTTCATAATTATTGTATGGCCTTGCCTTGCAATGTGGAGCGCCTTGGGGCAACTGTTTGTTGTGATTTGGCGCTATACAAGAAAAAAGTTGATTGATTGATTGATTGATTTATGACTTCACGATATACCAGGACATTTCTCATAATCAAAAACATAGGTTTGGACACAAAGTCTGTGATTGCGTGTAACTTAGAGGGGTCATTATGTGGCATATTCAAACTGGAGGCAGCCATTTTGAATATCAATCAATCAATCAATTTTATTTATATAGCGCCAAATCACAACAAACAGTTGCCCCAAGGCGTTTTGTATTGTAAGGCAAGGCCATACAATAATTACGTAAAAACCCCAACGGTCAAAACGACCCCCTGTGAGCAAGCACTTGGCGACAGTGGGAAGGAAAAACTCCCTTTTAACAGGAAGAAACCTCCAGCAGAACCAGGCTCAGGGAGGGGCAGTCTTCTGCTGGGACTGGTTGGGGCTGAGGGAGAGAACCAGGAAAAAGACATGCTGTGGAGGGGAGCAGAGATCAATCACTAATGATTAAATGCAGAGTGGTGCATACAGAGCAAAAGGAGAAAGAAACACTCAGTGCATCGTGGGAACCCCCCAGCAGTCTAAGTCTATAGCATAACTAAGGGATGGTTCAGGGTCACCTGATCCAGCCCTAACTGTTGTGTGGCTGGGGTGCCTGGCTGGCTTTTGTTTCTGTCTTCTGTCTTTCCTTCCAGGTGGCATGCGTTCAGGACTGAGTGGCTGATGTGTGGCTGAGTTATTAGGACCTCACCCTGATCACCTGAGGCTTGTCATGTGCAGCTTGTCAGGACTCACAGCTGTGGTGCATCTGTATGGATTGGGGCATGGTTGCATTTAAGTCTGGAGTACACAGTGTGTATTTGCCAGAGACTCGACCTTGTGACCAGACGGGTGAGATCGACGTTTGGAGAACCATCTCATCATTATGGACGCAGAGACCATATCAGGTTTGATGCCATGGTCTGTGAAAGAGGAGGGGGTGAGGTCTCACGCTCGTCAGCACACTTCCTGAGGTACTTTAGGTTTTGTGACTAAAATGAGTACAGTCAGTAGATGTGGTGTCCCTCACACCTTATATTGAGCTGTTATGTTAGTCGTTTAATCAGCTTCCACTGCAGTGGAGAATTGAACTGGGTGTTCCATGCCTGCAGGGTGGGAAGCTGATTGGTGATTAAGCCAGGAAGTGTTTGCTGATTATGTACACCTTTGAGTGGTCTCTCTGTGTGTGGAGTGGTGGACTCACATTATGGTTTCTTCTTTGACAGACTCGGTTGGTCGCGGCGACCTGGGGGGTGTCGGCGGGGTCCTTGGGTCCGAACTGTTCTGGCTCCGGACTGTTTGTGCTGCTGGGAGCGCACCGTTTTTCCACCTCGCCAGACCGCGCACTTATTTGTTATTAATTGAGCACTCACTGTTATGTCATTAAATTCTGTTATCCTTTGAACCGTGCTCTGTTTCCTTTATGCTGGGTCCTAATGTCAAACGCTGGGTCGGCGCTCCGACTGCGTCCGACACATAACACTAACTATAAGCTTTAGCAAAAAGGAAAGTTTTAAGCCTAATCTTAAAAGTAGAGAGGGTGTCTGTCTCCCTGATCTGAATTGGGAGCTGGTTCCACAGGAGAGGAGCCTGAAAGCTGAAGGCTCTGCCTCCCATTCTACTCTTACAAACCCTAGGAACTACAAGTAAGCCAGCAGTCTGACCACTGACCCCTCCACAGCATGTCTTTTTCTTGGTTCTCTCCCTCAGCCCCAACCAGTCCCAGCAGAAGACTGCCCCTCCCTGAGCCTGGTTCTGCTGGAGGTTTCTTCCTGTTAAAAGGGAGTTTTTCCTTCCCACTGTAGCCAAGTGCTTGCTCACAGGGGGTCGTTTTGACCGTTGGGGTTTTACATAATTATTGTATGGCCTTGCCTTACAATATAAAGCGCCTTGGGGCAACTGTTTGTTGTGATTTGGCGCTATATAAAAAAATTGATTGATTGATTGATTGAGATATGCTCTATCCTCCCCGAACTAGTTTTAAAACTCGAGGGGACAGATCTTTTAAAGCTGTGGCACCTCGCCTCTGGAATGAGCTTCCCTGTTCTCTTCGCTCACTAGACTCTGTGGATGTTTTTAGACAGCAACTAAAGACACATTTTTTTAAACTGGCATTTTAGTGTCAATTTATTTTATTGTTCTATATTTGTATGTGTTGTTTTTATTGTCTATTTATATCGTGTGAAGCACTTTGTGACCTTGGTCTGTGAAAAGTGCTATATAAATAAAACTTACTTACTTACTTACTCCTTCTAGTCCCTGTCAGTACTCTAGCTGCAGCATTTTGAATTAACTGAAGGCTTTTCAGGGAACTTTTAGGACAACCTGATAATAATGAATTACAATAGTCCAGCCTAGAGGAAATAAATGCATGAATTAGTTTTTCAGCATCACTCTGAGACAAGACCTTTCTAATTTTAGAGATATTGCGTAAATGCAAAAAAGCAGTCCTACATATTTGTTTAATATGCGCATTGAATGACATATCCTGATCAAAAAAAGTATTACTAGAGGACAGGGTAATGCCATCCAGAGTAAGGATCTGGTTAGACACCATGTTTCTAAGATTTGTGGGGCCAAGTACAATAACTTGTTGTGAAAGTGTTGGAACACGGACACACAACAGGGGGCGCAATGAACGGACAATGGAGAAAGTAAATAACAAGTTTTACTGTCGTGAAAGTGCACAACCAATACAACAATTGACAATTTGGGTTTACACCGAATTCCACTGGTGTCGTGTGGGCAGGCTCGAAGGTAGGAGACGTCCGTCCAAGTCGAGCCGGAACCACCCAGATTTCCCCTGCCACCGAACCCTGGAAATACTGGAACCGCCAAGTCCCGAATTCCCAGGTGGCCACTGCCTCCGCTCGTCGGATCCGGTACTGCTGGCAAGAGAACAAACACACAGGTGTGGATGCGGCTGCACCCAGTACACAGAGAGGGAAGAAGCTGACTCCACCTCACGTCAATACTGCAGAAAGGTGAGTACTTATCTTTTAGTAGTCAGCTGTTCTGCAAAACTCAGAGAGACAATATAATGTAGCAGAGAATCGTTACCTCTAACGTAAGGCGATATCTCGGCACTGAGGTGGAGACGCCGTCCTCCTGATATACCTCTGTGCTGAGTGGAACAGCTGTGTCTGGTGATGGGTGACAGCTGTCACCCAGGCTACTCCCATAAGGCGGCAGCGCCCTCTGGTGCCTGGAGCCCGCACTCCAGGCAGGGCGCCCTCTGGTGGTGGTGGGCCAGCAGTACCTCCTCTTCAGCGGCCCACACAACATAACTTCAGTTTTATCTGAGTTTAAAAGCAGGAAATTAGATAGAGCTGGGTATCATCTGTGTAACAATGAAAATTTAAGCAATGCTGTCTAATAATACTGCCTAAGGGAAGCATGTATAAAGTGAATAAAATTGGTCCTAGCACAGAACCTTGTGGAACTCCATAATTAATCTTAGTCTGTGAAGAAGATTCCCCATTTACATGAACAAATTGTAATCTATTAGATAAATATGATTCAAACCACCGCAGCGCAGTGCCTTTAATACCTATGGCATGCTCTAATCTCTGTAATGAAATTTTATGGTCAACAGTATCAAAAGCAGCAATGAGGTCTAACAGAACAAGCACAGAGATGAGTCCACTGTCTGAGGCCATAAGAAGATCATTTGTAACCTTCACTAATGCTGTTTCTGTACTATGATGAATTCTAAAACCTGACTGAAACTCTTCAAATAGACCATTCCTCTGCAGATGATCAGTTAGCTGTTTTACAACTACCCTTTCAAGAATTTTTGAGAGAAAAGGAAGGTTGGAGACTGGCCTATAATTAGCTAAGATAGCTGGGTCAAGTGATGGCTTTTTAAGTAATGGTTTAATTACTGCCACCTTAAAAGCCTGTGGTACATAGCCAACTAATAAAGATAGATTGATCATATTTAAGATCAAAGCATTAAATAATGGTAGGGCTTCCTTGAGCAGCCTGGTAGGAATGGGGTCTAATAGACATGTTGATGGTTTGGATGAAGTAACTAATGAAAATAACTCAGACAGAACAATTGGAGAGAAAGAGTCTAACCAAATACCGGCATCACTGAAAGCAGCCAAAGATAACGATACGTCTTTGGGATGGTTATGAGTAATTTTTTCTCTAATAGTTAAAATTTTATTAGCAAAGAAAGTCATGAAGTCATTACTAGTTAAAGTTAAAGGAATACTCAGCTCAATAGAGCTCTGACTCTTTGTCAGCCTGGCTACAGTGCTGAAAAGAAACCTGGGGTTGTTCTTATTTTCTTCAATTAGTGATGAGTAGTAAGATGTCCTAGCTTTACGGAGGGCTTTTTTTATAGAGCAACAGACTCTTTTTCCAGGCTAAGTGAAGATCTTCTAAATTAGTGAGACGCCATTTCCTCTCCAACTTACGGGTTATCTGCTTTAAGCTGCGAGTTTGTGAGTTATACCACGGAGTCAGGCACTTCTGATTTAAAGCTCTCTTTTTCAGAGGAGCTACAGCATCCAAAGTTGTCTTCAGTGAGGATGTTACACTATTGACGAGATACTCTATCTCACTTACAGAGTTTAGGTAGCTACTCTGCACTGTGTTGGTATATGGCATTAGAGAACATAAAGAAGGAATCATATCCTTAAACCTAGTTACAGCGCTTTCTGAAAGACTTCTAGTGTAATGAAACTTATTCCCCACTGCTGGGTAGTCCATCAGAGTAAATGTAAATGTTATTAAGAAATGATCAGACAGAAGGGAGTTTTCAGGGAATACTGTTAAGTCTTCAATTTCCATACCATAAGTCAGAACAAGATCTAAGATATGATTAAAGTGGTGGGTGGACTCATTTACATTTTGAGCAAAGCCAATTGAGTCTAATAATAGATTAAATGCAGTGTTGAGGCTGTCATTCTCAGCATTTGTGTGGATGTTAAAATCGCCCACTATAATTATCTTATCTGAGCTAAGCACTAAGTCAGACAAAAGGTCTGAAAATTCACAGAGAAACTCACAGTAATGACCAGGTGGACGATAGATAACAACAAATAAAACTGTTTTTTGAGACTTCCAGTTTGGATGGACAAGACTAAGAGTCAAG
Organism: Thalassophryne amazonica; assembly: GCF_902500255.1. Lineage (NCBI taxonomy): Eukaryota > Metazoa > Chordata > Actinopteri > Batrachoidiformes > Batrachoididae > Thalassophryne > Thalassophryne amazonica. The sequence goes on from NC_047108.1 coordinate 126,062,129, forward strand.
CTTTCAAATGAATTAAAGCTCTGTCTGGGTTTTTGATTAATTAATAAGCTGGAATGGAAGATTGCTGCTAATCCTCCGCCCCGGCCCGTGCTACGAGCGTTCTGGCAGTTAGTGTGACTCGGGGGTGTTGACTCATTTAAACTAACATATTCATCCTGCTGTAACCAGGTTTCTGTAAGGCAGAATAAATCAATATGTTGATCAATTATTATATAATTTACTAACAGGGACTTAGAAGAGAGAGACCTAATGTTTAATAGACCACATTTAACTGTTTTAGTCTGTGGTGCAGTTGAAGGTGCTATATTATTTTTTCTTTTTGAATTTTTATGCTTAAATAGATTTTTGCTGGTTATTGGTAGTCTGGGAGCAGGCACCGTCTCTACGGGGATGGGGTAATGAGGGGATGGCAGGGGGAGAGAAGCTGCAGAGAGGTGTGTAAGACTACAACTCTGCTTCCTGGTCCCAACCCTGGATAGTCACGGTTTGGAGGATTTAAGAAAATTGGCCAGATTTCTAGAAATGAGAGCTGCTCCATCCAAAGTGGGATGGATGCCGTCTCTCCTAACAAGACCAGGTTTTCCCCAGAAGCTTTGCCAATTATCTATGAAGCCCATCTCATTTTTTGGACACCACTCAAGACAGCCAGCAATTCAGGGAGAACATGCGGCTAAACATGTCACTCCTGGTCCGATTGGGGAGGGGCCCAGAGAACTACAGAGTCTATACTATATGGTGACCAGTGTTGTGGAAAGTAACTTTGACAAGTTACTTTTTTAGTTACTTTTTTAGTTGCTTTATACAGGTGCTTTATGCAGTTACTTCATTAGCAGCTTTATGCAATTACTTTATTAGAATCTGCAGAAAACTTGCAACTAATAAGTAATGTAACTAATAAGGTAACAAGTAATGTAACTTGGTTACTCGTAAGATTGAGCAATCAGAAAAGTAACTAATCAGCAAAGTAACTAATAGTTACTTTTCTTAGTACTAAATCTTAAAAATAACCTAATTAGATTATGAGTAACTTTATTAATTACATTCAGCAGCTGCCGACAAGGTGTCCGCAGCTGCTAATGAAGTAAATGTAAGAAGTAACTGTAAAATATAACTGTATAGATTAACTAATGAAGTAACTTTCCAAAGTTACTTTCCCCAACACTGATGGTGACATACAATGGGGTAGAGGGGCAGGAAAAATTGAACCCCAATATTTCTGGCTTATTTGAACCCCAACTACGCCAAAAATAAATAAATAAATAAAATAAAATAAATTTGGCAACAGAAATGGCCAAAATGACATACTGCACCAGATGATACCATCTGAAGCTATAATGGCATAAGTTTGGATTATACGATTATATATTATATATATGACTACCATTATTTAATGCTTCGATCTTAAATATGATCAATCTATCTTTGTTAGTTGGCTATGTACCACAGGCTTTTAAGGTGGCAGTAATTAAACCATTACTTAAAAAGCCATCACTTGACCCAGCTATCTTAGCTAATTATAGGCCAATCTCCAACCTTCCTTTTCTCTCAAAAATTCTTGAAAGGGTAGTTGTAAAACAGCTAACTGATCATCTGCAGAGGAATGGTCTATTTGAAGAGTTTCAGTCAGGTTTTAGAATTCATCATAGTACAGAAACAGCATTAGTGAAGGTTACAAATGATCTTCTTATGGCCTCGGACAGTGGACTCATCTCTGTGCTTGTTCTGTTAGACCTCAGTGCTGCTTTTGATACTGTTGACCATAAAATTTTATTACAGAGATTAGAGCATGCCATAGGTATTAAAGGCACTGCGCTGCGGTGGTTTGAATCATATTTGTCTAATAGATTACAATTTGTTCATGTAAATGGGGAATCTTCTTCACAGACTAAAGTTAATTATGGAGTTCCACAAGGTTCTGTGCTAGGACCAGTTTTATTCACTTTATATATGCTTCCCTTAGGCAGTATTATTAGACGGTATTGCTTAAATTTTCATTGTTACGCAGATGATACCCAGCTTTATCTATCCATGAAGCCAGAGGACACACACCAATTAGATAAACTGCAGGATTGTCTTACAGACATAAAGACATGGATGACCTCTAATTTCCTGCTTTTAAACTCAGATAAAACTGAAGTTATTGTACTTGGCCCCACAAATCTTAGAAACATGGTGTCTAACCAGATCCTTACTCTGGATGGCATTACCCTGACCTCTAGTAATACTGTGAGAAATCTTGGAGTCATTTTTGATCAGGATATGTCATTCAAAGCGCATATTAAACAAATATGTAGGACTGCTTTTTTGCATTTACGCAATATCTCTAAAATCAGAAAGGTCTTGTCTCAGAGTGATGCTGAAAAACTAATTCATGCATTTATTTCCTCTAGGCTGGACTATTGTAATTCATTATTATCAGGTTGTCCTAAAAGTTCCCTAAAAAGCCTTCAGTTAATTCAAAATGCTGCAGCTAGAGTACTGACGGGGACTAGAAGGAGAGAGCATATCTCACCCATATTGGCCTCTCTTCATTGGCTTCCTGTTAATTCTAGAATAAAATTTAAAATTCTTCTTCTTACTTATAAGGTTTTGAATAATCAGGTCCCATCTTATCTTAGGGACCTCATAGTACCATATCACCCCAATAGAGCGCTTCGCTCTCAGACTGCAGGCTTACTTGTAGTTCCTAGGGTTTGTAAGAGTAGAATGGGAGGCAGAGCCTTCAGCTTTCAGGCTCCTCTCCTGTGGAACCAGCTCCCAATTCAGATCAGGGAGACAGACACCCTCTCTACTTTTAAGATTAGGCTTAAAACTTTCCTTTTTGCTAAAGCTTATAGTTAGGGCTGGATCAGGTGACCCTGAACCATCCCTTAGTTATGCTGCTATAGACGTAGACTGCTGGGGGGTTCCCATGATGCACTGTTTCTTTCTCTTTTTGCTCTGTATGCACCACTCTGCATTTAATCATTAGTGATCGATCTCTGCTCCCCTCCACAGCATGTCTTTTTCCTGGTTCTCTCCCTCAGCCCCAACCAGTCCCAGCAGAAGACTGCCCCTCCCTGAGCCTGGTTCTGCTGGAGGTTTCTTCCTGTTAAAAGGGAGTTTTTCCTTCCCACTGTAGCCAAGTGCTTGCTCACAGGGGGTCGTTTTGACCGTTGGGGTTTTACATAATTATTGTATGGCCTTGCCTTACAATATAAAGCGCCTTGGGGCAACTGTTTGTTGTGATTTGGCGCTATATAAAAAAAATTGATTGATTGATTGATATATTGTACTTGCCACATGTATCGTCCAATCCTTACAAAATTCTATGAATAAATGCAGGACAAATAGATTGACAAATTCATGGCAGAAAACTTTTTTCCTATTAAAATGAGAAAAATGGTGCACAAAAATATATGCCTGAAGTCATAAATGTACCTTGCAGAAGTAACTCTCGCATTTCCTGAATTATTTGGCATAAACAATTATGCTAGAAGTTCCTCAATCTCGTCTCTCTAGTTAGTAACGTTCATTTGCATCTTAGTGTATAAACAGCCCACTCGCTCACTCTGAATCCTTCCAACAGTGACCTATGCTATTCATTCCTGGTCTCAATCAAACGCTACAGACTTTTTCTACTTGGGAGCTGAGAGGTTGAACTGATTCAGACATTCTGTGTCTGTCACTTTAAATGGAAAGGAGCTGACACTCCCCAGAGAAAGGTTGGTCCCTCTGACACAGACAGTGGCTGTGTCCCAATTCAAGGGTCACATCCTTCTAAGGTTGCATATGTGGGCTGCATATGTCATACACAGCATGACTTACACCCAGTACGCCAAGCAAGGGGTAGGGGTGGAAAAAGCTAATGACCCAGTTGCAGAATGCTCCTGGGGGTAGACAATCTTATTTTAGAACAGTTTGTTTGGCCTCCACGGTCTAGAAATACTAGATCTTTGCAGGACACAGCCTTAGAGGGAATTGGGACACAGCCTGTGTGGGTTGGCGGGTGTGTCTGATGGAGCAAGCAGAGCACTGAAAGTCTCATTGCTCTTTATCATGGGGTAGTTCCTGGATGCACAGACATAGAACTGCGGGGCATTGATTATGTTTAATATAAAAGCTCAATTGTTTAATTTCAAATTTTAGATAACCTCACTACTTTAAATTTTGGAGTGTAAATAAAGACCAGTTTGTTGGGTTTTATTTATTAGGAACATTCAGTATTCCTTCATTCTGACTCTACTTCTTGAATGTGATTAATCTTAAATTATTTGACTATTATTTGGCACTGGAAAAAAAAATATTAAATTATTAAAATTATGATGCTATTTGAAGTTGGCCAATTTTAATACCAGCAAGTGCTACTTGCTAAATGTTTTTTTGTTTTTTTTTTCAAAAAAGGTTGACATTTTGTAAGGATGTTGGTCTGAAATATTGCATCCACATTATGTTTATAGCATTTGCAAAAAGCAGATGAAGAAAAAGCTTCTCAGATGTTTTTTGAAGATTAAATTGACCAAATGCAGCTCCAGCTATATTTTAGCAGAACCATTATGTAGTTGTGACAGGAAGCAAACAAATATGGAGCTAATCAAGTGGTTATGTGCAGACACAGAGAAACCTTTTACAGTTTGGACAAACAACATTTAACATGTAATAAAAATGAATTTATTACTTGTCATGGACACAGACTTTTATGATCTGCACATAAGACCCGTAATTCACACAGGAGGAGTTGTGTCTGAGTGATATTAAACTGAGGGGTGATTGCCGGCTGATGTCCTAACACCTCACTCACGTCTAAATATGGGGAAAAAAATTTATACTCAAACCGATGTAAGGTAAAAATATGAGACACTGGTTTCTAACCTGGGGAACAGAGACGCTAACACTGGAAACAGACGTGACTTTCCTCATGTTATATGTCCACAAATTATAGACATTATACACTCTCGGTGCAACTGAATGGTTCATCCTTTGGGGGCAGATTTGAGCCAAATCATTTCTGGCCAACTACCACCTGATGATACTGCCACTATGTTCCATTTACCTCAGAAGTAAAAAATCACGACTGGGAATGACGTCAATCCCAAAGTAAATGCCTTCCAGTTTCCACACACCACTGCAAGATGGAAAATAAGCCAGATGCTTCCATGATTTTAGCGTATTTGCAGAGTGCTAAAAAATATCCGATCCACCAAAGACGCCTCATGGAAGAGGACAAATGGTGCAGAATGGTGTTTACATGAATGACTTTTTGCTAAAGCTTATAGTTAGGGCTGGATCAGGTGACCCTGAACCATCCCTTAGTTATGCTGCTATAGACGTAGACTGCTGGGGGGTTCCCATGATGCACTGTTTCTTTCTCTTTTTGCTCTGTATGCACCACTCTGCATTTAATCATTAGTGATCGATCTCTGCTCCCCTCCACAGCATGTCTTTTTCCTGGTTCTCTCCCTCAGCCCCAACCAGTCCCAGCAGAAGACTGCCCCTCCCTGAGCCTGGTTCTGCTGGAGGTTTCTTCCTGTTAAAAGGGAGTTTTTCCTTCCCACTGTAGCCAAGTGCTTGCTCACAGGGGGTCGTTTTGACCGTTGGGGTTTTTCCGTAATTATTGTATGGCCTTGCCTTACAATATAAGGCGCCTTGGGGCAAATGTTTGTTGTGATTTGGCGCTATATAAGTAAAATTGATTTGATTTGATTTGATGAGTGTTTTAACTGATTAATTACGTGATTGGTTTGTAGGGTGGTATGGCCAGTAGTTGTTGTTAGCAACATACCCCGGTTGATAAATACTACATTATTTGGGATTTCAGGCATAAAAATACCATATTCTTAACTAATTAGTTCATGCTTGTTACTGCTTAGATAATATCAATTAATGTACCCATAATGTAAAGTGTTACCAGGGCTAAAGCTACAGTGTGTAGGATTTAGTGTCATCTAGTGGTGAGTTGCAGACTGCATGATGCTGTTGTAGTGGCTGTACTCTTTCGTCTGCGTGGAGTTTCTGTTGTGACCCCCCCCCCCCCCCATTCGCTCCCATCGGGACGCAAACTCGCAATCTCGGGCATGGGAGGCAAACGCTCCCAGGCTCTATCCTGAGTGGCGAGAGTATCCTTTATTTGTCAGCTGATTGGTGGTTTGTATGTCATGTGATATTGATCATTTGTCCCATTTGCCATTTTGTTCCATTTACTGTGCAATTTTGGTTCTATACATTTTGTACCATTGCACCACCGCCACAACCGTGTGCTCACACTAGCGGCAACGACACTTATCTTAAAAACAAACATGATGGGGTTTGTTTTTGTGACAGGTGATAATTTGAACAAGTTTATTGAAGGTGTTCACTCTTCTAACACACACACACACACACACACACACACACAAAAAAACCAAAACCAGTAGCGCACACACCAAAATATAAGTCCATTTTCTCTTGTTTATAAATTAATAAAATGAATTAATTAATAAAATATCAAATGACAAGGATCTATTATAGGTGTTATATAAAACAATAAATGTTTTTTCATTCATGCACGGGAAAGAATCATTCACCTCAAGAAATATTCTTTCCATCGCACTCATAAACATTCATTTCTGCTGATATACGCTGCTAAATCCTGCACACTGCAGCTTTTAAGTTGCACTTATCCCCACAGACTAAATGAAGCCAATGAGATACATATTTATACTTTTCTGTCAAACAACAAACCAATCTATCAGCCCGTGCTTTCATTTCTTCCCTCTTTCTTTCTCCTGTCATTCAACCTGATCATATGCAGATGTGAAAATGAAATAAGCCATTACAGCAGCTCAGCTCAACACTGAGCGCATTTTATTGCCAGATCTGCATCTGAAAGTTGCAAAACTGCAGGAGCAGCCAAACTGGGTGCCGCACTGTCGTCGCAGCGTCAGCGTCTCTGTTTATTTTAGTCTGTAGTGGAATTCCCTCTGACACCTAATGCCTTAAAGAAACTTTCATCTCCCCAGCCGTGCCACAGGATTTTTCCTGAGCATAAAACAAGCTTAGAGAAGCAGCAGGAGCGCCACAGTGGGGTTTTACTGAATCTAATGAAAGGTTGGCACCGAGAACACTCACTCTGTTCAATAGGTGAGTGTCTGGCTCCTGGATTCCACCCCAACGAGCTGGACTGTTTGCCCACCGACGATGGGAGGAGAGACAGACACCCTGTACAGTAGCTGACTCAGTCACTAAACACCAGCTGCTGCACGCTGGAATGTGTGCATGACTGCAGGTATGTGCATGTTCACACCGTCAAAGTGTTTGGGTGTGGGCACTGTTTGTGGGACCATTTCCAGAAAGACTTGTGTTGCAACAAAAGTGGAGATGACAAAAGTGAAAGTGGTGAGCGTGTGTACTGACAGCTAACCGCTGTTGCACAAAAACACAATGCATGAATATTCCAGAAGCAGCAGTGGTTTTAGAGGCCACAAGAACCCTGCAATTAACTACTAGGCTTCAAAAATCACATGCAAGCCAAAGTCCTACTCCAAGCCCAGACATGTCCTACTGTGCCAAAACTCCTAATTAAACTAATTCAGAAAAGAATAACAGCAAATTATTATGTAAACAGATGCCGTCATGGCCTAGAATAGGATCTTGTCATGTGTTTTCTGCACATAACGACAAAAGTGTTTCCATTCCACTTTTGCGAAATAAAGCTTTTTCAAATCATCTGAAACTAGGACTAGAAGGAGAGAGCATATCTCACCCATATTGGCCTCTCTTCATTGGCTTCCTGTTAATTCTAGAATAGAATTTAAAATTCTTCTTCTTACTTATAAGGTTTTGAATAATCAGGTCCCATCTTATCTTAGGGACCTCGTAGTACCATATCACCCCAATAGAGCGCTTCGCTCTCAGACTGCAGGCTTACTTGTAGTTCCTAGGGTTTGTAAGAGTAGAATGGGAGGCAGAGCCTTCAGCTTTCAGGCTCCTCTCCTGTGGAACCAGCTCCCAATTCAGATCAGGGAGACAGACACCCTCTCTACTTTTAAGATTAGGCTTAAAACTTTCCTTTTTGCTAAAGCTTATAGTTAGGGCTGGATCAGGTGACCCTGAACCATCCCTTAGTTATGCTGCTATAGACGTAGACTGCTGGGGGGTTCCCATGATGCACTGTTTCTTTCTCTTTTTGCTCTGTATGCACCACTCTGCATTTAATCATTAGTGATTGATCTCTGCTCCCCTCCACAGCATGTCTTTTTCCTGGTTCTCTCCCTCAGCCCCAACCAGTCCCAGCAGAAGACTGCCCCTCCCTGAGCCTGGTTCTGCTGGAGGTTTCTTCCTGTTAAAAGGGAGTTTTTCCTTCCCACTGTAGCCAAGTGCTTGCTCACAGGGGGTCGTTTTGACCGTTGGGGTTTTACATAATTATTGTATGGCCTTGCCTTACAATATAAAGCGCCTTGGGGCAACTGTTTGTTGTGATTTGGCGCTATATAAAAAAAAAATTGATTGATTGATTGATTGATCTGAAACACCACCTCATACAAGCGTAAAAACTTTTGCATTAACCATATTTCCAATTTGCTTCTTCAAACTGCACAGTTTGGAAGGTAATGGAAACCGGCCTACTGACACACTGACTATATTATGCTTATGTATGCCCTGCAAACTGCAGAAAGTACTAAATGCATGCAAAAGCATCACACACATGCGATGCAGTCTACCAGTCACAATCACATTTAGCTCCGCAGTAACTTTTATTCATTTCACTGCAATCTGAGGATTAGCCTGAGGCGAATTACACAAGTGAATTAGGAGAACTGGAATGAGCAGAGCAGGCACAGGCATAGTAGAATCAATCAGTAAGCAGGTGAGGGAGTGTGTCTGCAGAATTTCGGTCATTCAACTTTGACATTTTAGATTCTGATAGATGCAGATGAGGACTAGCAAATCTATTTTGGGCCATGATGACATGTTTTAAAATAATGATTTGTATTTGTACGAGCCAGGGGTGGTGGCCAAGCAGTTAGAGTGCTTGTATCCAGAAGGTTCTTGGTTCAAAGCTACCCCTGCCCATTCTCCATGTAATGCAGCATTGTACCTGGTATAAAACCTGTGCCAGATCAACTTCAGAAGCTGAAGGGGCATACATATTTTTGTATACCTGTATGGGTACTTTAAATTGGAGTATTGGCACAGTGGTACGGGTGTAAGAAAAAAATATCCCCAGGAACAAAACTTGTATCATTTATCACAATTTATTGTCATAAATGTAACAGTAACATAACACAGAATTTACATCCACCTAATGCAGTGCCCAGCCCCTCTCAGTACTTCTGCCACCCTAACACTAACCTTAAACCCTAACCCTGTCTTGAAACAACTCTCTTTTCATGGGACATTAAATTCAGTTTTAATCAGAAACTTTGCATGATACAAGTTTTTTTCCTGGGGGGTTTTTTCATACCCGCAGTGGGAACATGTCTGGGCTTGTTCAGGCAGGCACTTGCTTGCATGTAATTTATGAAAACTTGGTGGTAACTGCATGGCCCTGATGGCCACTGTTGCTTGTCTTTCCAGTCAAAATCAGTTGTGCTACTGTTGATCTTTAAGTAAACAGAAGGAAAACATCTCCAAAAATGCCACTATCACATTAACTAGCCAAGTAATGCCACAAAAATATATTAACAAAAAGAAAACTCATCTAAAATATAAGTTGGTCCAAAATCAAATCATCTTAATTTGATGTTGGTTTTAAGACAAAAAAAAAAAAAAAAAAAAAAAAAAAAAACTACAGTACAAACACTCCTTCTGGTAATTGTTAAATATATAATCCAAGTAGTGAGCCTAGTTAGTAGCAAGGTTGGTTGCCTAGCTTACCAAGCCTGCTAGCTTGACTAGTTAGCATGTACAGTGAGGCAGATAAGTATTTGATCCACTGTTGATTCTGCAGGTTTTCTCATCTACAAAGAATGTTGAGGTCTGTAATTTTTATCGTAGGTACACTTCAACTGTGAGAGACATAATCTAAAAAAGACCCAGAAAATCACATTGTATGATTTTTTAAATAATTAATTTGCATTTTATTGCATAAAATAAGTATTTGAACACCTACCAACCAGCAAGAATTCTGTCACTCACAGACCTGTTAATGTTTCTTTAAGAAGCCCTCTTATTCTGCACTCTTTACCTGTATTAATTGCACCTGTTTGAACTTGTTACCTGTATAAAAGACACCTGTTCACACACTCAATCACACTCCAACCTGTCCACCATAGCCAAGACCAAAGAGCTGTCTAAGGACACCAGGGACAAAACTGTAGACCTGCACAAGGCTGGGATGGACTACAGGACAACAGGCAAGCAGCTTGGTAGAAGACAACTGTTATGATTATTTATTAGAAAGTGGAAGAAACACAAGGTGACTGTCAATCTCCCTCAGTCTGGGATTCCATGCAAGATCTCACTTTGTGGGGTAAGGATGATTCTGAGAAAGCTCAGAACTACACAGGAGGACCTGGTCAGTGACCTGAAGAGAGCTGGGACCACAGTCACAAAGATTACATTAGTAACACATGATGCTGTCATGGTTTAAAATCCTGCAGGGCAGCAAGGTCCCCCTGCTCAAGCCAGCACATGTCCAGGCCCGTTTGAAGTTCACCAGTGACCATCTGGATGATCCAGAGGAGGCATGGGAGAAGGTCATGTGGTCAGATGAGACCAGAATAGAGCTTTTTGGAATCAACTCCACTTACCATGTTTAGAGGATGAGAACAACCCCAAGAAAACCATCCCAACCGTGAAACATGGGGGTGGAAACATCATACTCTGGGGGTGCTCTTCTGCAAAGGGGACAGGACGACTGCGCCATATTGATGGGAGGATGGATGGGGTCATGTATTGCGAGATTATAGCAAACTATCTCCTTCCCTCAGTAAGAGCATTGAAGATGGGTCATGGCTGGGTCTTCCAGCATGACAATGACCCCAAACACACAGCCAGGGCAACTAAGGAGGGGCTCGTAAGAAACATTTCAAGGTCCTGGAGTGGCCTGGCCAGTCTCCAGACCTGAACTCAATAGAAAATCTTTGGAGGGAGCTGAAACTCTAAACCTGAAAGATCTGGAGAAGATCTGTTTGGAGGAGTGGACCAAAATCCCTGCTGCAGTGTGTGAAAACTTGGTCAAGAACTACAGGAAACGTCTGACCTCTGGAACTGCAAACAAAGGCTACTGTACCAAATATTAAGGTCTGTTTTTCAATTGGATCAAATACTTATTTCATGCAATAAAATGCAAATTAACTATTTAAAAATCATACAATGTGTTTTTCTGATTTTTTTGTTTGTTTGTTTTAGATTCTGTCTCTCACAGTTGAAGTGAACCTACAATAAAACTTACAGACTTCTCCATTCTTTGTAGGTGGGAAAACTTGCAAAATCAACAGTGGATCAAATACTTATTTGCCTCACTGTGTTATAGTACGTGTCAGTTGGAAAACATGAACCTGCTATCTAGTGGTTTTCTAAATATTCTAATCTTGCAGTTGTGTCATATATTAGCGGTGACCATAAAATGTTCACATCAGATGCTAATATGCACCTCGACCACTTTGTGAACCCGTGCTTATAAAAGCTGTTTTGTCAATTCCTAGTGTGTCGCCCATGAAGATATGTGTGTGCAGAAATCTTTGAAATGGGATGGAAGTGAGCTGAGACTAATGCGTGTCCAGCAGGGTGCTGCTGTGTGCTTTATCTCTTTGTCCTGATCTCTGCTGGAACAATTTCCATTGCTCCGCTGCCTTGTGGCGAAATTCCACACACTAACTCCGTCACTTTCAGTATCTCTAAGCCAGCTCACATTTGTTCTCACAAACTGGGCTGACAGTAGGGCTTTATCTAATGATTTCATTATTGATCTGTACCTAAACAAAATTACTCAGTTACGGTCTAAAGCATTCACTCAGCCATATTCTAAACACACAAAGGATCACAGGCGACCCTGGACAGGTCACCAGTCTATTGCAGGATTTGCGTATTCCAAAATACAAAGCAATCAAGGGCGCATTTTAAAAATAGGCCTGCAGGGCCGAAGCCCATAGGTCGGGGGTCTGGAGGCCGCTTTAGGCCCCCAGAAGCCAACGGTTTCTAGATAAGCTCAGATGCATTCTGAGCATCCAGAACAGTAATTTTAATGTTTTGAGAAGACCATAATGTGGACACCATTTGACTTATACAATTTGAAACTGTGGATATAAGTACTTTATTCTGAGAATAGCCAGCATTGATTTTATTAACATCCTGGTGTAAATAAGGTATCACCACATGTGTAGAACTCAAAAAGAATTTTCATTAAAAAAAAAAACAACTGCAATGTGGTAAAATGTATTCATAAATATGAAAGAACAGGCTCTTAATAATTATTAACTATCACATACTGTATTTTTTTCTCAAGATTTGTTTTTGCACAAGTTTGAAAAAACAACAGATCATAAGTTTAGGATAAATTAAGTTTAGGATAAATGACGTCATGAATTTAATTTTCAAAGTGGCACTAATGACAACACTCATACTGAATATAATTTCGCTTGCATAGACTGATTTTGGAGATCAAGCAATAATTGCAGATGGGCTTTCTGAGGTCCCAGATATATATATATATATATATATATATATATATATATATACACGAGGTCTATTAGATAATAAACCGACCCTTTTATTTTTTTTTTAACTATATGGATTTGAATGACATGCGATTACACCAATCATGCTTGAACCCTCGTGCGCATGCGTGAGTTTTTTCACGCGTGTCGGTGACGTCATTTCCCTGTGGGCAGGCCTTGAGTGAGATGTGGTCCCACCCTCTCGGCTGAATTCCTTTGTTTCACACGCTGCTCAAGACGGCGCGCGTTGCTTTATCAAAATTTTTTCTGGACCTGTGAGGAATATCCGAGTGGACACTATTCGAGAAATTAAGCTGGTTTTCGGTGAAAAGTTTAACGGCTGATGAGAGATTATGGGGTGTTTCTGTTGCTGTAAGGACTTCCCACACAGCAGGACGTCGTGCAGCGCTTCCAGGCGCCGCCGTCGGCCTGTTTCGACCTGAAAACATCCTAATTTAAGGCTTAATTGACCCAGGATGTCGTGAGAGAACAGAGAAGATTCAGAAGAGGCCGGCATGAGGACTTTATGCGGACATTCCACTGTTTAAGGACATTTTTTAATGAAAGACGTGCACGCAAATTCGCTGAGTCGTTTCCATGACGACTCGGCAAATCTGTGTGCGCCGCAACAGGAAAAACACCTCCGTGTTGAAAACCATTTGTAAAATTCAGGCGGCTTTTGATGGCTTTCAACAAGTGAGTAACTGAGAAATTGTTTAACAGCTTGGGCATATTCGAACTTGCCCGTTAAGGTTTCCAACAGAGGTGTTTTTCCTGTCGCGACCCCCCGTGGTCGGGTCCAGCCCGACATGCGACTCTGCCCGCGCGTTCTTTCATTACAAAATGTCTGTTAACAATGGAATGTCCGAATAAACTCCTCATGCCGACTTCTTCTGAAAGTTCTCTGTTCTCTGACGACTTACTGGGTCAACAGAGCCTGAAATGTGGAAGTTTTCAACTTGAAACGGCGAGACGCTGCCGCCTCGAAGCGCAGATCGCTGTCAGGCACCGTGGGCCGTCCTTACGGTGACACTACCAGACCAAAATCTCTCATCAGCCGTTAAAATTTTTACTGAAAACCAGCTGAATTTATCGAATGGTGTCCACTCAGTTGTGCCTTACAGTTTTGAAAAAATTTTGATCAAACAAAGCAGCAGTCTCTGAGCCATTCCTAATCAATGAAAAAATCGATGAGAGGGTGGACGACTCCTCACTCAAAGACTGCCCACAGGCGAATGACGTAACCGACAGGCGTGAAAAAACTCTCGCATGCCCACGAGGGTTCAAGCATGTCTGATGTAATCACACGTGATTCAAATCCATATGGTTTTTGAAAAAATAATAAGGTCGGATACTTTTCTAATAGACCTCGTATATACTATACATTATACTGTGGAAGTGAAAAGAGAAGCTGAAAATACTTTTTCTTCCATGGATGCTGTGACTGTGTTTATGTCGACCTTGTAATCAACTGACTGACTAATAACTGTGAGCATTTGTGCACAGGAAAATAGGTTGTTACTGCTTTCATGGCCTCGTTATGGATATAATACATTGGAGCAGCAGCTTTGCTGGTGGCAGTCAAATGAATATTGAGGGGGAGACCTTCTGGCACTAAACAAAGCCATGGGAACTGGTGTGAGGGTTGAAGCTACGTGCCCTCTATGTGGGAGACATATGTGTCACATTGTGTCACACAAAGCTATGCCTGACTTTCATTTAGCACTCGTCACAAACAATGACACAGTTCAGGTCTCTCTGAGAAGTGACAGTTGTTGACCACAACACAGTGACGATACCAGGATGTGGCATCACACTTTTTCCAAAAATGACTACAAATTGAAACATGTCTGAATGAGTAATGTTGACAATCTTGCTTGTGTTCGATGGTCCAACCTACTGTTTTGTGGTTGTGACCATTATTTAACACCTTTGCAGTCAAACATAAAGGGACTTTCCTGGCCTTGCCTGTCATTCTCAGGCACTGAAGTGAAAGAATACTTTGACTATCCAGAAGTCCCCCTTTTTTTAATTAAACAGCAATGACTAAACACTACATACAGTGTAGGCAGGTGCATTATCGACATTCAAGCCCAGATAAGTGAGGACGGTTGTGTCAGGAAGGGCATCTGATGTAAAACAAGCCATAAACAAAGTTGCAGAGTACAAATCCAATTTCCATACTGGATTGTCTGATGCCTGGGTGAACAACGACTGCCACTGGTGTTGGTGCTCAACAGGGTGCAGGCGGAAATTGAGCTACTCCTGGGTGAAGAAGAAGAAGAGGAGGAGAACATGTTCAGAGACAGCAGGAGAAGAGTAAAACTAGAAGGGTGGAAGTGAGAGTCGGGGCTTTGAATGGGAAAGGGAGAGAGCTGGCTGATAAGATGGAGAGGATTAAGGTACATATATTCTGTGTGCAAGAGACCAAGTGGACAGGAAGTAAGAGGAGGAGCATCAGCTGTTGCTTCAAGTTGTTGTATCATGGTGTAGAGAAACAGTGTTGGGGTCATTTTAAAGGAAGAGCATGTTAAGAGTGTGTTGGAGGTTAAGCGAGTGTCTGAAGTTGGAAATTGAAAGGGTGATGATGAATATCATCAGTGCATATGCCCCACAGGTAGGTTGTGAGATTAAGGAGAAAGAAGAGTGAATTAGATGAGGTGGTGGAGAGTGAACCCAAACATGAAAGAGTGGTGATAGGAGCAGACTTCAGTGGGCATGTTGACAAAGGGAACAGAGGTGATGAGGAAGTAATGGGAAGATATGGTATCAAGGACAGGAATGCGTTTCTGTGTAGACTCTCAGTTGTCCAGGTGGTTTCCATAGTAGAGAAGTGTCCTCGCGTCAAGCAACCCAGTCCAGTCAAAGATTCAAGCTTCTCTACGACAGGAATGTAGAAGAACAGACGGTAGCTGATTTTGCAAAAAGGATGGAAATGGCTGTGGTGAACACCTACTTTAAGAAAAGGGAGGAGCACAGGGTAACATATAAGAGTGGAGGAAGGTGCACACAGGTGGACTACATTCTTTATAGGAGATGCAAGCTAAAAGAAATCAGAGACTGTAAGGTGGTGGCAGGAGAAAGTGTCGTTAGACAGCACAGGATGGTTGTTTGTAGGATGACGTTAGAAGTAAAGAAGAAGAAGAGAGTGAATGAAACCTCAACAAAGGATCAGATGGTGGAAGCTGAAGGAGAAAGACTGTTGTGTGAAATTCAGTGAGCAGGTGAGAGAAGAAGTTGGAGGGGAAGCAATTTTGGACAACTGGAAAAGTACTGCAGATGTGGTGAGGGAGACAGACAGGAAGGTACTGGGTGTGACATCTGGACAGTGGAAGGAAGACAAGGAGACTTGGTGGTGGAATGAAGATGTTCAGGAAATCATAAGAAGAAAGAAGCTGGAGAAAGAGAACTGGGATAGTGGGAGAGATAAATAAAGTAGACAGGAGTATAATAGGATGCGGCGTAAGGCGGAAAGAGAAGAGGCAAAATCTAAGGAAAAGGCATTTAACGAGTTGTACAAGAAGTTGAACAGTAAATAAGGAGAAAAGGACTTCTACCGATTGTGCAGACAACGGGACAGAGCTGGAAAAGAGGTGCAGCAGGTCAGGGTGGTAACAGATGCAGATGGTAATGTGCTGACAAGTGAGCAGAGTGTCGTGAAACCCTATCCATACCTTAGAAAACCTTAGAGGATCCAGCAAGGTATCTATGGTGAGACAGGATATCTCGTCATTCTGACATGGTCTTGCTTTAACTGTGGTGGGATTTTCAAAATACTTGAGAAATTCTTTTTTTTTTTTACATACTTTAGTAATTTGTTGCACATCCATGGAGCCAGTAATGTTGTCGTACATGCCATGACATCACTGTCAGGTTTTCTGGAAACATCAAGGCCATGCTAAAGTAATACTACGTGTGTACTACAGTTATTATCGCACTGATCGCATGGTACAAGTCTGGCACGTGACATCATCACATCACGTGCCACATTGCATCCACGGGCAGCTGTGATCTTCACTCGTTAGTTTGTCATGGTTCTAGACTGTGACCTTTGGGGATTCATACCCCGTGAAAGTGTGAATGGGGCTAAAGTGTCTTTGCAATACTTTTTGACTATAAAAGCGTATCTCCTGTTACGGCAACTCTTAATCTATAATAACTTCCTTAAAAGGGCTTAATTTGGTCTCTTTAAAGAAGGCAAAACTAAGTAACCTCTGACTTGCAGTTCGTTTTTACGAGATTTCCACAGAGAAAGTAAAGTGCTCTTTTAATTAACAAAAAGCCTCAAAGTGAACAGAGATGTAAAGGCACCCTGGGCAGCCCACAGGCCCTCATCAACTTTTGATGATGGGAGGATCAAACAAGGATCCCAGTTTGACTGTTCCTCTAAGCTCTTGTTAATTCACTAACTCACAACCCTGTTGCTGTTTACTGTGGAGGGAAACCCTGCAACCCATCCAAAAAACACAAATTCCATTGCTGGCCTTTTTTCTTCATTTCATTTTTTTTCCATTAAAACACACACACACAAACACACACACACAAACACGCAGTCCCTTCCCTTTTCCTGCAAACTACTCTCCACCCTCCCACTATCTTACAGGGACCAGGCTGGATTTCAGGAGGAGAGCAGCTGCAAATAGGCATTTCTTGTGCCAGATTGGCAGAATCCGGCAGTTGGAAAAAAGCTAATCCTCTGGTGGGTTCCCCCGCAGAATCGAGGGGCGTAAGGCCAAGGAGAAGCCCCGGCCAACTATAACAAACAAAGAGGCTTTCCCCAGCTCTCCCAGGCAGCCCCGTTCCACTGTTTGACAATGGTTGCCATGGAAGTTGTTTTTCACTTCATAACAGTGTTAACATGACCCGGCGGGCAGGAGAGTGACACTTTTTTCTCCCTCCTTCACTGTCTTTAATGTAAGAGAGAAAAAAAAGCTAATTTCCTGATGTGTGGTGGTGCGACAACACGGTGCACGGAGCAGCGCGACGACGAGTAGACGAGTAGACTGCCTTGAACCCTCGTCAGACGGACCAAAGACGAGAATAACACCATGTTCAGAGGTCACTGTCCTAATGTAAAACATAATGTAATTTGTCGAAGCTGAAGGAAAGGGGTTCGGTGCCCTGCCTGCTGCTGGATGTAGGTGGACATTAATTCTGTCAGAGGGTAATGAGGTTGACAAGCATAAGTATAAACATATGACTCATAATCTCTGTTATTTCCACCTTGAGTGGAACATTAACTACACCTCCTGGTAAGAATTGTTTTAAAAGTGTGGGCTTTGTTCAAAGCGTTACCACAGCACATAGATCAGATGGTAGATATAGGTTCAGGAGGTAGCGCACATATTACAAATATCCTTGAATTGTTCTTGTATCTCTGCTCGTGTGACGTGTCATCCGTCACTTTCAAGGGAGGGGTCTGTGCCTCAGTATTTTGCAAATTATAACACAGTATAACAGCGTACATACTTCCAAACTGTCACACTCACACAGAGTATAAAAGCATTAACTTACACTCACCATCATCTAGGTAGGCCTGGTCCAAATTCTCCTCCTTGACTGTCACCCTCCTCTGTCCATCCTCTGGAGCCTCCATCTGTCCCGAGCCAGGTGGAGCCCGACCTTTCTGCTGGGCTTTTTGCATGAAAGGTTGCTGCTGGATCACGGTGGGAAAGTGCTGAGGATGGGTCAACACCACATGGGGCTGGGACGGCGTCGGCGAGTTGCTGACGGCTGATTGCGGAGAGTAGCCATCACAGTAGATGATCTGTTGGTTGTCCGGTTGTGCAGCATCAAGAGGTTGAGTGTCTCCTGCCCGAATCAGGTGGTGGTTGGTGGGGGAGAACTGGATGATTGAAGACTGTTGGCCTGCGCCAATTTGGCCAACTGATTGAGCTGAAGAACCGGTGTGGACCAGGACTGATCGGTGAGGGTCAGGTAACAAGCCTCCAGTCTGCTGATAAAGGCCGGTGCTGCCACTCAGGTTCTTGCTCCCGCGGGAGAAGACGATGGCCGAGCTCTGCTGCTGGAAATGTGTATCTTGGCCTGGAAGGCTGGAACTGAGGCGCCCCTGCTGGCAAGAAGCCATGCCCGAAACCAGGCCATTGTCTGGATGGATAACACTGCGAGGGTTGTGATAGTAGGAATGAGGGGATATGCCCAAGATCTGAGGTATGCCAAAGCTCATGTGGTCTGCCTCATACTCATCTATGGGCTCAGTCTTAATGGGTGGAGCTGTGAATAGAAAAGCAGAAGGCTGTAAAATAATAATGTAATCTGTATATGTTTCTTTAACATGACATTTCAGTCAGCCAACTCCTTTTTGTAGCATCCCACTAGTACAGGGGTGGCCAAGTTCAGTCCTGGAGAGCCACCTTCCTGACACTCTTAGTTGTCTCCCTGCTCCAACACACCTGAATCCAATGAAAGACTCGTTAGCAGACTTTTAATGAGCCTTTCATTGGATTCAGGTGTGTTGGAGCAGGGAGACAACTAAGAGTGTTAGGAAGGTGGCTCTCGAGGACCAAAATTGGCCACCCCTGCACTAGTATGTCAATCAAACTGAATCACTACATCAATTTCTGAAGAAATTGCGTCATTGACTCATTAACTGAAGCCATTGCTTCACTTAGTGTTTCAAACAAATTTGAAACCACAATTTTCAAAAAAAAATTCTGCCAAATAATCATTTTCTGAAGCCACTGATTCATTTGGTGTTTGGAGCAATTTGAAACAGTGAAACATTTTTTTTCAAGCAATTAGTTTAGTTTCAAAAAGCCATTGATTGGGAACTATGGGATATTTTGGGAGGGGTTCATATCTGAAATCCATAAGTCTTGGTACACGATGAAGATGAGGTACAACAAAGTGATAAAAGTTGCAGGTGCTGGAGGTTTTTGCTTGTGTGGTTTCTTTTGTTTGCATTTTTCTTTGTTTGCCTATGGGGGGAGGGGGGGGGGGTTGCTCCTGCAATGTATATTTCTGATTTGCAACCCACAATACAATTTCAAATGAAATCAGAAACACAAAACACACACATGAAACTCAAATTAAAAAAAAATGAAGAACAGAATATTGTGATTGCAAGCAGTCATTGCACTGCTAAGAGTTTGGAGTTGCATTTTAAATTAGTAACAAACTGTTTATTTATTTTTGCAATAATGATGGATGGATGACCAGATGGATGAACAGATACTTCTGGTTGTTTATTCTACCATTACCACAGAGATGTCTTTTTTTTTTTTTTTGAACTGGGTCAGTCCTTTTACAGGGATTCGAACACCAGTTGTGCCACCAGCCTTACACTTTGGACCACATCCAGACCCCATTGCAGATATTAGAAGAAAATCAACCCCGTCGCACAAGTCTTACATGCCAGTGGCGTGTAGCTGAAGTGCTGAGGCTGGCTGCGCTTCCTCTTGCCGTTGATAACGTAGAAATTCACTTTGACTGGATGGCAGACGGACGGATCTCTGTAGGACGGCACCTCAACAAACAGCATATTCTAGAAGACAAACTCCTATTACAAACTGTCCCAGCACAAAATTATACTTTTTTTGTTTTGAGAGGCAAAATATACATTAAGAGGTAACGTGTATTACATCTGCCAAGGATGCAATAAAATCAGCGGCATTTATTTATTTGTCTGTCTGTCTCTCTGTCTGTTAGCAGGATTACGTCAAAAATACTGTACGGATTCTGACAAAATTTGCACCACAGATAGATATTAGGGGCATGTAAGACTCCATTGAATTTTGGAGGTGCTTCAGATCCAGATTCTGGATCAGGATTTCAATATGTACATTTCATTTTGTCAGATTTTGAGGGTTACATCAAAACTACTTAACGGATTTTCACCAAATTTTCACTACAGGTTGGTGTTTGGCCTTGGAAGACTCCATTAAATTTTGGGTGTGATCTGGATCCGGATCTGAATTCTGGATCAGGATTTCACTTTGTAGACTTTTAAGGATTACATCAAAACTACTTCACGGATACGACATCATGATGTAAATCCAAGATCAAGAAGACATGATTTTGTTTCATCTTGTGAATTAAATATCAGATTGTAACATCTTGATCAGCTGAACCGTTCTGGATCAGTATACAATTACTGCATTGTGTTGTGGAATCCGGATCCAGTTAAAGTCCAGGTCATGATGTGAATCACATATCTGTTATTCTGAGTCCTCGTCAACCCTTGGCAGATGTCAGAAATCTCAGCTTGCTCTTGATTAACGGATGGAACAGTAGAGTTTGAAGACAGTACTTACAGGCTGACTCTTGTCCTTATCCACTGTTGCTTCCATTTCCCAAATTTGCTGCCCATCTACAAACAAAACAAAACAAAACACACATTTGAGGTCATATAATGTGTTTTTTACAAGTTAAGACTACTGGTTGTTTCAAGATAAATTAGGCAGCAGAGTCTTCATTACATATTCCACTCAAAAATGTGTATTTTGTATGGTTATATCTCCAGTGAGGTTTCATTTTCAGTGCACACTGTGAATTCCCCCAAATTCTTTGCGCTCATCTGAAACCTGAGTTGGTCTCAACCACAGAAAACCTTGATTACTTGCATCCCAAACTGAACAGAACAGTCACAGTCCAACACAAATTTGTAGAGGTCAAACACAGAGCAGAGGGGGGGTTCAGGTCCCTGTAAGGACCCACCACCCAAATCAAGTTCTAAGTACTAGGTGAACCAGAACCATTCCCATTGCACCCCCACCCCCCACCACGAACTAAATAAAACCAACTCTGTTTAGACAGTTCAATGGTTCTTTGCCCCGGTGCAGCAGTTCCTTGGGTTCCTGACACAGTGCCATAGATTCACTATTTTAGCCTGATGTAACCGACTCAATTCTAAACAGACATGATGTTTTTGTTTTGTATAAAACATCATGAGTAGGCTTTCTCAGGCTAAAACAGATGAGTTAAGTTGAGCAGTACATTAGTATATTGAACAGTACAAAGACAATGGCAAGCGCTTGTCTCACAAACAGACTGTCCTTGGTTCAAGGTCTGACATGTCCCATTCTCCTTGTACAGCTGGAGTTGTGTAAGAAAAGACAAATTAAGATTTGGATCCAAAACAGAATCTCCTCTGGTAAAATGGAAGTAAGTACCACCCCCCCCAGCAACTGGAACTGCCAGGAGAGTTTTGTACATTGAAGTGGACATTTGTTAAAGACCAGGTTTTTTTAATTAAAACACGTTCAATGACATATAAAGGACTAATTTTCAAAAATATTCTATGAGAAGAATGTTGTAAGTCACACTAACTATGATATTATACGTCTGTTCATAGATAAATTCATTCACAAGTTTTAAATTCTGGATAGGATCCAAAATAACCAACAAACAGCTGTTATCCATTAAAATGTCCTGAAAACACATCACAGCAACAAACACAAAAAAATTAATACTAATAACAAAACACCATATTTTGGGGAGGTGATGGTCCAGTGGTCCTTTTACCATATTTGACCATATTTTCTTACTGATTGTGTTTTGGAATCATCTCAGGCACCAAAAGAAGTTAGTTTGGTTTAGTTATGAGGGTGCTGAGGGGGTGGTACTAGCTACACTACTCGCTCTGCAATCACTCAGTGGCGAGGAAGATTGTCGCTTTGTCGATTCCTGGATGGGATGGTGGAATTCTACATTCAGGATTGATCTAGAGGTACCGGTGCACAGGTTTGTTTATTGCAGGAATGTCATTGTGTGATGACAAACACACGGTCCTTAACAGATCTTTAGCCTGGTCCGATAGCTGCAGAAATCCCAAAGAATCGGGGTGTGAGGACCTACCGCCACCTTCATCTGCCTTCACAGCCGGTGGGTTCCAAACCACCACCTCCACCGTCTGATCTGCCATTAAGAACGTCTTGTTTTGCCATAGCCCTGATAGCCGTCTTGTGTTTAGGGTTTCTGTTATGGTTACCATCTTCGTGGTTACCATAGCAGCCATAGGAAAAACAAGGTCCCCCACTGTATTTCACCCCAATAGGCACTGCCCTACTTGATCCATTACCCAGGTGTCACGATGTGGACCAGGGGTTGGATTTTGACACCCAACTTCACTACTAAAGTCAGTTTGACTGACATGGACTTGGACTTGACATGTGACGTGTGGCGTGTGAGTGGGGCTGGTGGGTGGGGCTAGGGGGCTGGTTAATGTCATCCTGCATTTTGCAAAGCAGAAGAACTGCATTCAGGCCTCTTTTTGAAAACAGTTCATCAGTCCGTTTATGTTAAAAACATGTATATAGCAAAATGTTATACTACCAACCTTAAATTAGCACCGGAGCTCATCTTTAAGAGGCCGCTAGTTTCAAAGAAGTAAACAAAAAGACATATTTCCTCTTCTCTTAGTTCACTGAGCTGCATCTGGTGTCCCACGTGATTTGAAGATCACATGGGGAGACTGTATCAGGTTTAAAACCACTTCCTCCAACAATACAGGTAAAGCTGGTGCGCAGCGGTGCACATTAATGTAGACACAACAGAGCGCGTGCTTCATCGCCAGATCACCGCAGCACGCTGCGTAGCACACCGTGAAAGAAAAGCTGTTAAAAAGTAAACGTGAGTGTACATGTCGAGCCGGTGCACACGGACATGTGCTGCTAAATGTTAACTGTAGGTGGGAAACCCTGTCAGATTAAACACAGATGGTTTAAATGAGTCAGCAGGAAAAAGGGGGATTCCACACTTCTTGCCAAGTTTTTTCCTCAGCTTTCTTTTTATTAGCCACTCTCTCCATTTTACAAAACGTGGTAACTGCTGCTTTCTTGGCATCGGCGTTTGTTTGCATTTTGCTGTAATTCTACTCAGGGATACCCCAACGTTTGTTGTCCCTCTGGAGATAATTGTGAGTGGAAATGGGGGGAGTGAGGGAGCTGGAAAGGAGCTGAGCATGCTAGACTTGGCAGCGGAAGCTTTCCTTCTCTCCATCCCCGCCCCCGAAACAACCCTCAGCGTCCATGCACAAGAGCCAGGGGAGGTTCCTGCCAGAAGCAGCTGGGTCTCATTCAGAGGGATTTCTCAGTCGCACTGTTCCAGAACTTTGTGTAAGAGAGAAACTCTCCAAAACAATGGCAATCCCTCCTCGTAATCGTTCTTTTTCCGTCGTTGTCTTACTATCCATTACTGCTGTGTGTCGTAACACAGCGGCAGGGAACCCCAGGAAAGAAGGAAAAAAAGCTGGATAGAGCATGCACGTTTTAGCTCAGGTGATCCCCGGAGTGTTTGCATTTAAAAAGCAGGCACGTTGCTGTCAGACATCAACGGAGTCAGTGAGTCACAAAAACGTATTTTGGCATAACTGTCCTTGCGGAAATGCATATACACATGTGGTTATGCAATGTGGCAGGTGATGAACATGTCAGCAACATTAATGCTCACAGACAGCACCAGATGTGTACATCCAGCTTCACTTCAGTTCAAGTTCATTTAGACCTCGTGCCAAATAATAAGAGAAGTCAGGTCAAGACCTTACGCATGAGAAAGGATACAGCAGCAAGGAAAAAGGCCCTTGGAATTTTATGATTATATAGGAAGAAACATAAAGCAGACCAGGCTCATTGAGGTGACCATCTGCTTTGTTTGTTTTAACAAGGCAAAACCAAAATCACTACACAAGACTGACAGAATATGAAACAACAAGACACTGTAACTAAACAACCACATAACAGTGACGGGACAGTTTGTTAGACAAGGTGCAGGGAGCAGATCAGAGTCCCACAGAGACAGACTACTTTAATGAAACAGTGATTGTACTGAAGCCAGATCAGTCACTGAGGTTGGAGATCACACATAGACCAAACCAAACCAGACTGACCTCCAAACTTTCCCCAAGATGCCCCACCATCCAGCAGTGTGAGCCCCCAAGATCCAAAAGTTCAGGTCACAAAACCACAAAGCTTTAATTTACAAGGTGGATCTGGATCTCACTCACCACAAGGCAAACACACACAATACCACAAAATCTGGGAACATTTTCACAAGTGTGTCTAGATGGATTTCCATCTAACTTGGTGGCAATACTACTTGGATACATATCTAGAGGTAATTTCATTTTGGAGTAGTCGAGTGGGCAGTCAAGGTATTTTCTGAGATTTTTGTAAATTCTTCTGACTTTTTTTTTTTTTGCCATGCAATGTGCTAACATGAGCGGTTTACTATCTTAGCATGACCTGTTAAATGTAGGTCCAGATCCACAAGCAAAGTTGCTAATATGTTATAAATGTTAGCCATTTCTTTTGGCTTGTCTGTTTTTATGCTCTTGTTCACCACAGCAGATTTTCATATTGATTTGGTACAAGTTTTATGCAGATGTCCTTCCTGCTGCAACTCCAGATGTACATGGAGAATGGTGCACAGGTGGCCTTGAACATCTGCTTTGGAAGTAAGTACACGAACCACTTGCACCACAGTGCTGCTAACATGCTATAATGTTAATATACTCTAATATAATATACTTGAATATTAACATGCTATAATGTTAATATACTCTAATATAATACATACATATATAATATTAACATGCTTACTTCTTTGCTGTACAGTGTTGGTCTGCTAAAAGCATAGCTCATTTTAAATCAGAATTACAATGTTCATCAATTTCTTAACTTTTGTACCAACAACCCTTCACTTTTATTGGTAGGGTGCAAAATCTATTGAGGAACACTCGTGACAGGTGAATCTGACACTGAGAATATCATTGCTATTTACTTTAATACAGAATGTCATATAAATTTTAATTGTGTAAACAACTAAGCAGCACATGACATCAAACAATTAAACTGAGAACCAAATGATAGTAGGGCTTCTGACCTTTAACCTTATACCAATAACAGTGATGTCAAGCTGTAGAAATCACCCTGACTTCACTGTATTATAAATAATAATTTGAGATCAGAAAAAAGGGGTGAAGGGGTGTCAAAAAATCTAACTGTAAAAATTGTAACAATAAGTGTGTTTTTTTTAAAAGCACAATATAAATCCTGTTGCTCACAATGAAGGCACTTCCCTCATGCTAACATTAGCCCATTAGCATCTCACGATTCGGGGTCAACTCACCATCCTACCACCTCACCCACTCCCAAGTCGTCTTTTATTTTTTTTATCTCGTCCGATACCCACTCGTACCTTTTGACAATTTCTGTTCAAAAATGAGCGCAAACACAATATGCATAATCCAGGGCAGTCAATGAATGAATAAAGTGATCTTCATGCAATGCAATGTGTCATTTTTGGCAAGTAACTGAAGCGAGTGTGCGACTTCGCGGTTGACTATATTAACCAGCGAACTCGTCCAATCCTAGCATATACAATGCATATGATAACGCACATGAATTCCTTTCACCATTAATTACTTCTTTACAGTAAATGATCTAACTTCCTGGGCAACTGCACGGAAAAATATAGCAAAGTATATCGGACGACATCTTTGGAGTGGGCGAGTTGGTAGAATGGAGAGTTAACTATAGTCGACATATATGCACCCATCTCACATCATGTGATGCGTGTTAGCATCATGTTATGTGATGCTAGTGAGTGCTAAGGTTAGCTAATTAGCATAGTGTTTTCTGAGGCCTGTTAGCATCACATCATGGCAGGTGAGTGATTAAATCCATCGTGACTCACTACGTTAAGGTGCTTCCCTCGCTCAGGTCCTCAGCCACCACAGGCGTGTATATTTTTAAGCACATTATAAATCCTGTCGCGCACAATAGAGGAATTGAGTTCATGCTAACGTTAAGTCAGCACCTTTACACTGCACCTAACACTAAGCGAGCACTTAGCTAATTGTACAACATATTCTATAAAGAGTGTAACTTTACTAAAACAAGGAAACGGTGCTGCAACATGACAGTATTTACCAATTATGAACTGCAACTGGATTTTATATATATAATATGTATATGTCGCGGACATGAACGAGTGAAGCTCTTCAGCATCTCATCATGTCATTTAGGTCCTTCAGACTTTTTTTTGGAGTAAATGCTTCAGGGGAGCATTAGCAGGGCTAAAACCTTTCAGCTTCTCACTATCTGTGTATATATTATCAAACAATAATTTAAAATTGAATAATTGTTGCAGAACCTCAAAGTAATGATAGGCTACTTCACAATTTTTGTTTCTTTTTTTAAAATTACAATATTGTCTGGTTTGTAGCTTCATCTCCCATGGGCAGATTTTTTGTGCCATTTCCATTTTGTGGCTTCGTCTACCATCAAGCGAGCATCGAGCGAGCTTCGCACAGCTGCACAAAGCTTCACTCGGAGAATTTAGAAAGATCATGCTTAGTATTTTCCAAATAACTGCTCTAAGGAATGATTCAACAGATTATAACTAAATATATTGGCTGTGATAATAATCCATTATATTTTATTTATCAAATCATATTTCATAAACTTCATAGACTAAAGACACCTACAATAGTTAGCTATCATTATTTGGTATATTTTACTTCATGAATTTAATTTTAATGAATTTCCTAAAATATATATTTTAAGTATTTTTATTTTGGGGTATTCTGGCTGGATTTATCCACAAGGATTCCGCTACTCTAAGAAGAATTCACTCATCAATGAGAGGCATCAACAAAAGCATTAAAAAAACCTTCATGCTAAGCACAGAGCTTTAATTCACACATAAAAAGGTTCATGTGAGTGATAAAACATCATGGATGTCAGGCAGAAAGAAAAGGGTGAAAGGAAGTCATGTGGCAGTGCTATTATGTCCATTATGCAAATAACTTGTGGCTTCAGCTGTGCAATGACAGTATGGTATATAATACTAATAACAGCATAACATGTGAAGGTTATGCACTCATATGTCACAGCTTGTTAGGTGTTCATTTAATTTTATTAAGGTGTGCAATATGAGAAATAGGAGATGCAAAGGTTTTTTAATGTTCTGCCACTGTGGATGCAGTGTGAGGGACATTTTGTTGTCGCATCTGTGTAGAAATGTGAAGAAAATAACTCAAGATCAATACCTGTTAGACACTTGATATTAACAGTATTGGTAGCCGTTCAGATGTACATATGGTGATTAGGTTTGTATGTGCAGGTATTCGCATATTAATGAAGGAATCATGATCTTTTAGAAAATGCTGTAGCTCCGTTGTGCTGAATGGTGGGAAGTACTGTACATAGTGACATCGTAGGGGCCTAATGTGGAGCATAGCTATCTTGCAAAACAAATGTTGGCCTGATATATGCATATGTACATTTGCATGTTATAAATAAGTCCTTCATTTTGAAGATCTATCTGAGTATATGTGCTTTGCAGTGAAAAGTTGGCCTTCACATCATGCGGAACAGCTGGCAGGTTTTGAATGTTAAATTTTACTATTAATCAGGAGAATCTCATTTTTGTGTTCTGTATGTCACCAATTTTTATATGCAGTCTCTTTTTTACTACTACATTTTTATATAGATTTTTTTCTTTTTTAAATGCCTCTTTCATTCGGTTAAATTTTATGTTTATTTTATTTTCTTCCCCAGACCTTACATGTCTGCACATGGTTTACTCAGGTTTATATTTGCACCGAAAGGCTCAAACCTTACCTTTTGTTGTACTGGTTACGATGCAATAATGAATCTGTATCTTGTACTGTAATTTCTTCTTGTTTATATGTTCGGTGTATGAAACCCAAATATGGCTTTTGTCCTTTATCAAAACAGGAATTAAGCAGAAAATGAAAAGGTAGACATGTTGGTGGACCTAATGTGACTCATACACAATCTCAACATCACTCACCCTGAGTCTTTTCCATAAAAATGACTTTGGAATCAGAACTAAAGTTCTGGCCAGTCAGGATCATCTGCTGTCCTCCAAGGACCGAGCAGCTGTCCATGTCCTGCTTCTCCACCATGGGAAGCTCATGAGCTGAGCGCTGGGCTGCAGGGACACACAAAAAGCTTTACTACCTCCTGTCATATAACACTTGTGACTTTTGCAAGCGCTCAGGAGCACGCAACTGCACATTTACAAGAAATAGCTGGACTTTACAGCAAAGATCGGCTGCTGCTGACTAAGAAAAACACACAACCTTTTGTTTCATTTTAGAATCAGAACCAAGCAAAGAGCAATAAGAAAGTACAGATGTTTTAGTTACATTCAAGCAACAAAATACTATGATACATATAGTATGGAAGGTGGCCAAAATAATACAGAAGAAGAACAAAATAAAAGAAACACTTGACATTCTGCAATAAATACTATGCGAAGGTCAGAACTTAAATTTTGTTCAGTTTTATCGAATATTTTTCGATAAGTATTTGTTTGGTTTGGAGTTTTGGGCTATAGGATCCCTCCGCTGACAGAGTTTTTGCCCCTGTCTGTCTGTTTTGTTTGTTTGTTTGTTTGTTTGTCTGTTTGTGAAGATTCATATCCTCATAGGCAACAACTCATTCAATTTTCAAGGGCATACAGCAAAGGTCAAAGTCCGGAAAAATCCCTATCTTTAACATTGAACAGATTTCTTTCATATTTGGCAGCATTATGTAGGATAGTATCCTTTACTGACTGACAAAGTTCCAGATGACAGATTTTATTGACAGATTTAACATTGAAAACACCATTTAATGTATATTTTGTATTATATCTCAATCAAAAGTGCCCCACTCACTCTCATTTTTCTGTTATGGATTTACCTACACCACCAAAATTGGATGGAGATTCCAATTTTATGCCTGTTTGTCTGTCTTCCAGTTATCAGTTGGAAACCAAGTGCCAAAAACCAGTGATAAATTGTGCATAGCAAAGATAACCAATGTTCTGTGAAAATTATCTAAAAAAGAATTCAGAAACCAAAAAAGTAGAAAAAAAACCTGACAACACCACAAAAAACTTTTGTGAATTGGAAACTCGAGTTGGCCAGGTTTGTGCTCTATGAGTGCAGTGCTCTGTGCTCTAGTTCCATTATAAAATAACACATTTTGCATCTGCCACAAAAAAAGCTTGTTCACTTGAATTTGAGTGACTAACACATATTTTCCGTTCCTGGGCGGTGGCTCTACAACTGGGTGTTTTGGGTGCAGATATTAAAAACTATGACTGCACATTCCTTCGATAACCGTGAAGCTAACACTGCAGCGCACGTCTACGAATACCTGCTAATTACTGCTAACAGTGCTAGCATACAAATTAAATCATACTAAAATTTCACTCAAAGGAAATAATGAAACACAAACATCTTAGATGGATTGTTAGTACAATTAAACACACAGTGAGCCATATTATCTCAGATATTTGTAATAAAACACTCAGAAAAGACAAGCACAGTTGAGTCCTCAGTAGCTAGCAGCCACTGCTAGCTGAGCTCTGGACCAGGCACAGCGACTACGCTGCTAATTTTTCATCACCTCATGGCTTAAACGGATGACTTATATAAAAATTCACCCCCATACAATTGTAATGAGGGGGAAAGTGGTTATCGAGACTAAAACCATTTTTTTACACGAGGCTGTAAACATGTTTTTCTATGTGATCTACATCTGCAGTTACAGTAGTGTTCAGAATAATAGTAGTGCTATGTGACTAAAAAGATTAATCCAGGTTTTGAGTATATTTCTTATTGTTACATGGGAAACAAGGTACCAGTAGATTCAGTAGATTCTCACAAATCCAACAAGACCAAGCATTCATGATATGCACACTCTTAAGGCTATGAAACTGGGCTATTAGTAAAAAAAAGTAGAAAAGGGGGTGTTCACAATAATAGTAGTTTGGCATTCAGTCAGTGAGTTCGTCAATTTTGTAGAACAAACAGGTGTGAATCAGGTGTCCCTAAAGGATGAAGCCAGCACCTGTTGAACATGCTTTTCTCTTTGAAAGCCTGAGGAAAATGGGACATTCAAGACATTGTTCAGAAGAACAGCGTAGTTTGATTAAAAAGTTGATTGGAGAGGGGAAAACTTATACGCAGGTGCAAAAAAGTATAGGCTGTTCATCTACAATGATCTCCAATGCTTTAAAATGGACAAAAAAAAAACAGAGACGCGTGGAAGAATATGGATAGAAGAATAACCAGAATGGCAAAAGCTCACCCATTGATCAGCTCCAGGATGATCAAAGACAGTCTGGAGTTACCTGTAAGTGCTGTGACAGTTAGAAGACGCCTGTGTGAAACTAATTTATTTGCAAGAATCCCCCACAAAGTCCCTCTGTTAAATAAAACATGTGCAGAAGAGGTTACAATTTGCCAAAGAACACATCAACTGGCCTAAAGAGAAATGCAGGAATATTTTGTGGACTGATGAGAGTAAAATTGTTCTTTTTGGGGTCACAGGGCCACAGACAGGTTGTGAGACGACCCCCAAACTCTGAATTCAAGCCACGGTTCACAGTGAAGACAGTGAAGCATGGTGGTGCAAGCATCATGATATGGGCATGTTTCTCCTACTATGGTGTTGGACCTATATATCGCATACCAGGTATCATGGATCAGTTTGGATATGTCAAAATACTTGAAGAGGTCATGTTGCCTTATGCTGAAGAGGACATGCCCTTGAAATGGGTGTTTCAACAAGACAATGACCCCAAGCACACTAGTAAATGGGCAAAATCTTGGTTCCAAACCAACAAAATTAATGCCTCGCAGATGTGAAGAAATCATGAAAAACTGTGGTTATACAACTAAATGCTAGTTTAGTGATTCACAGGATTGCTAAAAAAGCAGTTTGAACATAATAGTTTTGAGTTTGTAGCGTCAACAGCAGATGCTACTATTATTGTGAACGCCCCCTTTTCTACTTTTTTTTTACTAATAGCCCAATTTCATAGCCTTAAGAGTGTGCATATCATGAATGCTTGGTCTTGCTGGATTTGTGAGAATCAAATGAATCTACTGGTACCTTGTTTCCCATGTAACAATAAGAAATATACTCAAAACCTGGATTAATCTTTTTAGTCACATAGCATTTTGAACACTACTGTATATTTAGAGAAAGCATTCAAACTTAAATGGGATTTACCGCAGCTTATGAGAAATTGCTCATATTTGTAGCTGCTAGGCATCAGTGTGTTAAAATCACTGTAGCTGTCGGCTTCATACACACAGTCAATAGTTTCATTATGTTCCGTGCTGCTTCCTCATGCAGCTGCAGCTTACTGAGTCTGTAACTCAGCACTCACTGAGACTTTGACAAACAGAACCTTGACCTTTGACCAGGTGTCACAAAACATCAGAAATGAAAAGAATGACACCAGAGGGAGTCCCATCTATAAACGAGCACCTGTACACTAACGGGTGGTGCAGATTACCGTACGACACGCGCGCAGGGAGGCTTCCATGACGGGAAGCACAGAAAGTTATAATCTGGATCGCTGTGATTTCACAATGACGGCAGCATACGGCGCGCTCTGACGTACTGAATGTTATTTCTTGACGGCGGTGATGGTCAAATCCAGATAAAGGAGCTTCTTGTTTGACTTTATATTAAACCAGGTGTGTACACACGCACCGATGTACCCAAACACAAATACAAGCACGCACACAAACAGGTACATGGGCAGCATCCAGCTGCTGGATTCCATCCACACGGTCTCATAAAGACGCCTTTGGTCAAAGGACTCTGGACTGTTAGTGCAGCTCCAACTCATTTGAATGTGGACTTCTGTTTTTCTTTTCACTGGTGAAGTTTGTTTTGTATTAAGTTTCGCTAACTTCTGCTGCATTAAAAGATCAGCAGTTTTACGTCAAGAGAGAATTTGTGAATTTCAAAATGATTTTTAACATGATGCTGAAGGCCATTTGAAGGTGCAAGTCCAGTTTGTTTCCCATCAAGCTCTTAGAAACCAGAAGTTCCATCTGACAACCAGCTCAGAGAACAATGACACCATGACTGGTGTAAAGCTGTTTGAGGGGAGCATCAGAGCATATGGATACAAACTGTGCCTTTTTCCGTCACGATGTGATGGGTTAGGTACCCCTGTTGTGTTAATTAGTGACAGGTGGGGAGATGCTTTTTCTGACAGCCGCGCCATCTCTGTCTGTCAGAGCACGGAGCTGTCTGGCTCACATCCGTCATCATCCGGGGACATTCATCTATGTTTTGTTGATGGTTATGGCTGGAGTCAGGGGTAGAGTCAGTGTTTCCTCAAACATCACACAGTGACTCAATAGATGTACCAGACTCATCACAAATTGAAGTTCGGACAAAATGTCAAAACGCCGTTTGTGTCAAAACGTGACGACGTGTGTGAAACTGCACAGCTTCAGTGGACTTGACAGGTTCTGGACTTTCAGCTTCTTCCTTTTAGCTCAGGGTTACCTCAGCGGATCCAATATGGATCTGCATGTTGATTTTGCACCAGTTTTACACTGAATGTCCTTCCTGGTGCAACTCCACATGAAATGAAAATTGGTGATATAAGATAATAAAAACTAGGGATAGACCAGTTATTGGCTAGGCTGATTATCGGCCGATTACCGGCTGGCCGATAGACCCATAATCAGCTGGGCTGATAACTGGTTTATCTCTAATAAACACCTTTATTTGAACACTGCAACAAAATTATAGTGGTGACAAAGGAAAATCTTTTTAATGCATGAATCATAAAAAAATAAATAAATCAATGGGATTGCAGCTTTAAGAAGAAGTAACTCCTATGCAGCCCCTGATACTCATGAGTACTCCTGGATGGGATGACGGTCCATCACAAGGTACTTCCCCTGCCATGCTCAATACACATTTACCGCTGGGTGGACGGGGACAATGCAGATGGAGTCTCTTGTCCAAAGATATTGACAGATATTGAACCCAGTTCTACATATATCGATAGTCTAACTTCTGACCCACAGAGTTACCTGCTCTGAGCAGTAGTAGTAGTAGTAGTAGTAGTAGTAGTAGTAGTAGTAGTACACTGAAAGCAGACACAGAGATCAGACAACAATACAGTTATGAAATGATGAGGCTAGGTCATGTAGTTTGTAGTGTTTGAACAAAAACTCCAACTGAATTGTATCACATTTTTGTGACTTGCTACCTCATAAGTGTTTGAATAGGACTGCACCAGCAATGGTTCCAGGTTTGGGGGTTTCTTATCACAGCAACAGAAAGTCCCCCCCAAGCAGATCTGACGTTTTACACCGGATTTTTTACACCGGATGACCTTCCTGATGCAACCCCTTGAAGAATGGGGGAAGCCTTGAACTGGGAATCTTCCGGTTTGCAAACACGTGCACTTAACCACTTGGCCACCACTTTTCACCTGTTACATTATTACTTTAGAAAACTTTAGACCTTTACCTTAAAATATTTTAGAAGTTTTTACTTTCAGAAGACAAGCCTCAATGCATAAATCCTACATTTTTGGCTACTTTAAAGAATAATCTGAGCTGCTGTAGATATGTGTCGTGTTGGATCAGTGACAACACAAATATCACAATAAGATCATGTTGGTGATGTGTTGCGGGATAGCTGCTTACAGCACTCGATAGGATGAGAAGCCACTTGGAGAGAAACGTGCTGACCCCCAGGCTGAGGTATGTGCACGCGAAACACCAGACGAACACGCGTGTTTTTCCGTCCGACATCCGTCTCGCCTTTCCTCAGCTCGATGTCGGCGTTCCTGAGCTTCAGGATCCCCGCACAGTCGATTCTGTGAGAAAGACCGAGACTGTGAGATGAGAATGAGATCTATCTTTGTTAGTTGGTTATGTACCACAGGCCTTTAAGGTGGCAGTAATTAAACCATTACTTAAAAAGCCATCACTTGACCCAGCTATCTTAGCTAATTATAGGCCAATTTCCAACCTTCCTTTTCTCTCAAAGATTCTTGAGAGGGTAGTTGTAAAACAGCTAACTGATCACCTGCAGAGGAATGGTCTATTTGAAGAGTTTCAGTCAGGTTTTAGAATTCATCATAGTACAGAAACAGCATTAGTGAAGGTTACAAATGATCTTCTTATGGCCTCAGACAGTGGACTTATCTCTGTGCTTGTTCTGTTGGACCTCAGTGCTGCTTTTGATACTGTTGACCATAAAATTTTATTACAGAGATTAGAGCATGCCATAGGTATTAAAGGCACTGCGCTGCGGTGGTTTGAATCATATTTGTCTAATAGATTACAGTTTGTTCATGTAAATGGGGAATCTTCTTCACAGACTAAAGTTAATTATGGAGTTCCACAAGGTTCTGTGCTAGGACCAATTTTATTCACTTTATACATGCTTCCCTTAGGCAGTATTATTAGACGGTATTGCTTAAATTTTCATTGTTACGCAGATGATACCCAGCTTTATCTATCCATGAAGCCAGAGGACACACACCAATTAGTTAAACTGCAGGATTGTCTTACAGACATAAAGACATGGATGACCTCTAATTTCCTGCTTTTAAACTCAGATAAAACTGAAGTTATTGTACTTGGCCCCACAAATCTTAGAAGCATGGTGTCTAACCAGATCGTTACTCTGGATGGCATTTCCCTGATCTCTAGTAATACTGTGAGAAATCTTGGAGTCATTTTTGATCAGGATATGTCATTCAAAGCGCATATTAAACAAATATGTAGGACTGCCTTTTTGCATTTACGCAATATCTCTAAAATCAGAAAGGTCTTGTCTCAGAGTGATGCTGAAAAACTAATTCATGCATTTATTTCCTCTAGGCTGGACTATTGTAATTCATTATTATCAGGTTGTCCTAAAAGTTCCCTAAAAAGCCTTCAGTTGGTTCAGAATGCTGCAGCTAGAGTACTGACGGGGACTAGCAGGAGAGAGCATATCTCACCCGTGTTGGCCTCTCTTCATTGGCTTCCTGTTAATTCTAGAATAGAATTTAAAATTCTTCTTCTTACTTATAAGGTTTTGAATAATCAGGTCCCATCTTATCTTAGGGACCTCATAGTACCATATTACCCCATTAGAGCACTTCGCTCTCAGACTGCGGGCTTACTTGTAGTTCCTAGGGTTTGTAAGAGTAGAATGGGAGGCAGAGCCTTCAGCTTTCAGGCTCCTCTCCTGTGGAACCAGCTCCCAATTCAGATCAGGGAGACAGATACCCTCTCTACTTTTAAGATTAGGCTTAAAACTTTCCTTTTCGCTAAGGCTTATAGTTAGGGCTGGATCGGGTGACCCTGGACCATCCCTTGGTTATGCTGCTTTAGACGTAGATTGTGGGGGGGTTCCCATGATGCACTGTTTCTTTCTCTTTTTGCTCTGTATGCACCACTCTGCATTTAATCATTAGTGATTGATCTCTGCTCCCCTCCACAGCATGTCTTTTTTCTGATTCTCTCCCTCAGCCCCAACCAGTCTCAGCAGAAGACTGCCCCTCCCTGAGCCTGGTTCTGCTGGAGGTTTCTTCCTGTTAAAAGGGAGTTTTTCCTTCCCACTGTTGCCAAGTGCTTGCTCATAGGGGGTCGTTTTGACCGTTGGGGTTTTTTATAATTATTGTATGGCCTTGCCTTACAATATGGAGCGCCTTGGGGCAACTGTTTGTTGTGATTTGGCGCTATATAAGAAAAAAGTTGAGTTGAGTTGAGAACTGAACCCTGTCTGAGTGAGCGAATAAGAACAATCTTCTTCTCACATTGCTTTCATGTTGTTCTTTGGCTCCATTGGGATCTCCAGTACTTTGGTGCCATTGATGATCTTCTCAAAGCTGGTGGTAGTAACTGTCTTGCCAGTGATGCGGTGGACTTGGTAGAAGGCGTGAGGTTTTAGGATGCGTTCGTCCGCTGTGCCAATGAAGATCTGCAGTCCAAGCGGCTCCTTTCCCCTGTAGCCATGTAACTGCAGACACAAAAATGTTTCACAAAACTTTGAAACCCTCACCTAACCTAACCATAACCATAACCCTTTGAACCCTAACACTAACCCTAAGTGCAAACAAGCGAGCAGCCAAAGGGACTTACTGTTTTTTTTTTTTGTTACATTTACTCTTACAAATCTAGTTGGCCTGACCAATGGTAATTAAGTAACAGTAACACAAATTCATCATGTTGACCTAACAAATTTAGCCTACATTTAGGTCACTCAGCAAAACTGTTTCTATGTTAACGCATTTTACTTGGGTGGAAATACTTTCCATAATTTTATTATGTTCACTGAGCAAGTTAAATTTTAAGTTGTTGCATGTTATGTTAAAACTACATGATTTGAATGTGTTCACCCATAAAATTTGATTCTATATTGTAGAAGCTGCATGTTAGACTTATGTTCATGTGACATAAAAACCAACAACACCCATGTTGGTGTTTTGAGTGTAAAGTGAATTATATGTCCATGTTCAGCTCACACTGCCATGCTTACAGCACCACCACTAGACCACTTGCACAACACACAGAGTGCAGTGCCATTATCACTTGCTCTCAACTTTTTATTGCAGTAAAACATTTAAAATTATGCAAAAAAGAAAAGACAGTTTACAAAAAATGATACTCCCTGTGCTAAAGTATTATCAAGTTGATTTTAGAACTACAGTTTTAGTACCAGAATGAACTGAACCTACTGGGACACAGAAAAGGTAGTTGGGGGGGGGAGTAGAGTTTTTGACTTCATCATTACAGTTGGATGTTTGATAAGAGGTTGCCAGTAAAATCATGTCTGTACATTTGACTCACACATCAAAATGGCCAATATGATCCTATAAAAATCAGCCAGCCTGACACATGAATGTCCCTAAAAAAAAAGTAAGACAGTCATGTGGTGAACGGTGAGACACAGAGCTGTTACACACAACCTGAGACTACCCCCTGAGGAAACCTGCAAAAACCACAAAGCATCAACTTGCATCTAAATGTTGTTTTTGTGCAAACGGTGTCATGCTTCATCAAAAATATTACCATATTCCCACTGCCGGCACGCTGAGACAAACACAAACAGCAACTGTTTCTTTTTTTAGCTTTGGAAAATGTTGTCACGTCACTAATCAGGAAATTTAAAAAAAAGAATGCAAGTAACACTTTGAACACTCAGTTCTTCGACACAAAAATATAAGAATCTCACAAAAGTGAAATTAAACCCGAGAACAACATGACTTTGCTTATTTTTCTTTTCTTCCCTGACAAAAATCTATGCATATTGTACTGTTTGTGCTTTCCTATTTAAATATATCAGCTCAGTCTTGACTGACTTGCAGTCATAATTTTTGTTTACAACCACATCACATTATTCTAACTTTGCAAAAAGGTGATTCCTAAACTGGGTGAGCCATCCAGTTTGGAGAGTAAATCCGCAGATGGAAAACCCACCATTCAGTGAGTAAAACACCACCCACTAAACAAGCTGATTGGAATTAGTTCATCCCAGCTAATTAGTGAAATCACCTGTTTTAGGAGCACAGGCAGAAAAGCAACACATGGCAGGACTTATACTCCCTGAAGCCTGGGTTTCCTGCCTAGTTTCAGTCCCTTCGTGGGTCTTTGGGGACCACTGGAATTACTTTCTATCAATCAAATGGTTAGTGAAGGAGATTTGGATGAAGGAGTGTCACCTACAACAGTTTGGCCATGTGGTGCATTTCCTTGACTTTGATCCAGCACAGAGGTGCCTCAGTGTTGAGGATGGAAACACCTGGAGAAGGTCAAGAGAACATGCACCTTTCACCTGGCTGCAACAGATACATGCTTACTTTCTGGAGATGAGGTGGACCCGTGGTCTACCTGGGTGGTTCTAATCCAGGACCCAATGTGGTGGATGTGATGACATGTTGTGACTGATATGGATTTTTTATAGAGGCTAATATGATATTGATATTAGGGAGTAAAAAAAAAAAACAATGCCAACATATCTCCCAATATATAATTGTTCATTTCTTGCAAACTTTAACAAAATATAAGCAAAAAGCATCAAACATTCTAGATTTATACAGAATACAGATATCTGAGAGCATATTCTCCCATCTTGGATTAATTTGTTTAAGAAACCAACCGACATACGTCACACTGCTGTTACTTTGCCTTCATTTGGATTGGCAGCCGCCATGTTGCATCACTCAGCATTTGCAGAAAACAGAATTCTCATTTATATTTGGCCCCGCCTAGCTGGCGGCATCGCAACTACTTGTCTTTTCTTGCAGTAAAATGGCCACTCTAATTGAAAATGAATGACAGCTGGCTGCTTTGCCTCTGTCTCTTGTAACAAATGTAACGATGGGGTGATGGGGTCCCAGCCATGCTTGACAGCACTGCAAACAATGCTGTTGGAGAGGCCTCTGCTGGAAAACTACATAATGACACCATTCCTGACAGACAAATATATATATATATATATATATATATATATATATATATATATATATATATATATATATATATATATATATATATATATATATATATATATATATATATATAACTAGCTTATAAAGAGCAAGCTGTGGGCCATTCAATGAACTACAAGATTTGCCAGTTCTGCACTTCATTTGTCGGCACCAGAGGCTGCTATTTGGTCTGCAGGTGGTGACCCACCCACAGCTGTACCTCGCCTCTAAACACAGCGGACAGACTCAACAAACCTCAGTGTACCAAACTGTAGAAGTGATGGATCAACGTAAAAAGACAAACAGAAACCGTGGCAACATGAATGAACGTGCTGGCTCCACAACCAGACGCATACATGGAGCAAAACCGAGGAAGCCGCCTGCAAACAGCCATGTGAGCAGCCGGCCGGTTGTCATGGCAGTGGCAGGAGCAGTGAGTCATGACAGTGAGAGGCGTAGGAAAAGTAAAGTGGAGAGCACGAGGCTTGGAGAGTGAGGGACTGTATGAGAAAGAGGAGAAGGAAAAACTGTGAAAGAAAGGAAAGATGGGGTGAAGGAGTGCAGCTGTGGTGAGCAAGACCTGACCATCTGATTGGCCGGGCAACCCAGGCAGAACTGACCTCAGGGTGAGGCTGAGGGGATGGACGGAAAGTAAGCAAGAAGTCTTATTTTCACCAACAAAACTGGTTCTGAAATGCTGCCACGGTAACTCAAAAAATGGGGATTTAGACCCATTCTTGGAAGATAGAAACAGCCGCAATCGTGTCATCACGCATTTCCGCAGGTGGTGTTTGGATTCAGTGTCGTGACTTTGTTATTTTTATTTATTTTTTTGGTAGGTGTCCAGAAAGGCTTTCTATTGTGAAACTGACACATTCAGACCAGAGTCAGAGGAAGTTGGACCCAGTCTGTACACAGATCTGTTTTTGTGGTTACGAGGGCAGGCAACTGCAAACTATTTTAAGGCTGCAGCCAAAAACAGAATGAAAATTCAAGTCTGAGGGTTGTAGTGAGGCCACGGGCTCAGGGTCGGTGCGGGATTTGCGAATTAGTTCTGAAAGTGAGTGCAAGCTGCCGTGTGGCGAGTCAGACAAACTCAGTCATAAAAACACTGAGCCCATAATGACATAATGACCAGGAAGCCCCATTAAACGCTTGAGGCCCCTCATCGGCACTGCTTGAAGATTTTTAACAGCTCAGGAATTAGAAATGCTTAGAAATGTTAATATCTCAAAGAGTTTTGCAAACACATTCAAATGGGGCAAAGTGCCCCAAAAAAAGGTGGAACCTCTGGACTGGCTGAGGACTTGCCTTTTTTTGTCTGATGAAACAACTTTAGCATGCAACGTTCTTTCTACGCTTGTGGACATGCACAGAATAAAGTGTGTTTGCGTGCACATGCATGCACGTGTGTGCATGACGGCTCCACGTTTTTGCAGAGGCATGCACTCGAATAACTGCTCTTTGAGTTTTGTCTTGTTTTTGGGTCATACCTGCACCACGGGGTGCCCCCCTGTGGGGGCTTTGACGGCTCCGCGGCTGCCCTCCGTCTCGTAGTGAGCTCTGTGATGTGGCTTTGGCTGCACCTCGATGTGGAGTTCATATTGGTCTGTGCGACTGGGAATCGGCCATTCCAGGGGTGGGAGGGAGGCCACGGGGATGCTGTCGAACGTCAGAGGACAGAATTGGTGGACATCAAGGAAAATGGAGATTTATCTAAAGTTTGAGTGTCTATGTGCAGCAAATCTGTGTACTAATTTACCTGCAGAGGCTGGAAACCAGTGGCTTAGACCAGATTGGTGGGATAACAAAGAAAGGCTCTGTGGCAGCTTTGGTTTTTATGTCCTGGTTGCAGGACACCAAGTAGTTCCCTTCGCCATGGTTCTCTGGGTAAAGAGTGTAAACCTGGTTGGACGTCTTGACTATTTTGGTGGGCACCAAGCCTGGCTGGACGGTGCCAAAGCCGTTCATGGCATCGACAAGGCTGCTGTGGGTGCCATAGTGGGCACTTATGTTGTGGTCGTCATGGACACCGTGAGGGGAGGGACTGCGGGAGCGGTGCCCGAGGACTAAGCCTGGATTTCTGTACATGTCGTAGGTGCGTTTGACCTTTGGGGAGGTGGAGCGGGAACCGGGTCTGGGCGAGGGTGAGCGGGGTCCTGGACAGCCGTCCTCAGCTAGACTGGTGCATGGGGAGGTGCCCGGGGAGGTGCGCGGGGAGCCAGTGTGGATGTTCTGTAATCGGGGACAGAGGTCTCCGGCGTTCTGACCGCTGGTGGGGGACACGCAGGGAGACGCCCACGGGGAGTAGCTCTCTGAGTGCCAGCTGGTAGAGGAGTTGCTGCTGGCGGGGCTTAGGCACTGGGGCTCACGGTAGGCAAGGTTATCATGGCCGGGCACAGTGAGCGTGGGTCTGGGGCTAATGTTGATGGGCTGGTTCTGCAGGGAGTCCCGGGCGTGGTTGTAGTGCTCGCGGGAGGGAGTGATTTCGATGCGTGGGCTCAAGGTCAGCCCTCCAGGCCGAGTGCTGTCCAGGTAGTTCCTGGCCTCTTGGTTCTCGTATGCTGAGAGAACATCAGAGTGGTTCTCGCTG
The DNA here is from genome assembly GCF_902500255.1 of Thalassophryne amazonica. Classification (NCBI taxonomy): domain Eukaryota; kingdom Metazoa; phylum Chordata; class Actinopteri; order Batrachoidiformes; family Batrachoididae; genus Thalassophryne; species Thalassophryne amazonica. Next base: position 126,103,571 of record NC_047108.1, read on the forward strand.
TAGGATGGGCTACAGGACTTGATACCAAACGGAGAGGCCTCCTCCAGAGGGAACGCCTGCTCCGAGTTGTGGCTGAGAACTTTGTGGGATGCAAGGTTTGGGTCATCTAAAGAGGAGGAAAGATGAAACTCATCACAATCCAGACATTTATACATTAGTACCAAGAACTCCACCTGCAGACAAACTTCATTATTAACAAATGAAGCTTCCTTTCCCCGCATGCAGTTAACTCTCAAACACACTTCCTGTTTTTTTTACGCACATATTTTACCATGAAAGTCGATGTAGTAATTTTTGAGTCAACAGAGACGTTAGAAGCAGGTGCGTCACTGTGCCAAAAAGCGCTCCGACCAACCTCGATCTGCTGCGCGGCTGCTGTCAGGTGGTTCATATTCAAACAGGTACTCAAACTCCAAATCCTCATCAGGGCAGCCGATTCGACTGAGTTCTTCCTCCAGCCCGTTTTCGTCATAAAAGGAGGTCATCTGTCTGATTTTTTTTGTTTCGGGTTTGTTTCTTCCTTTCACCTTTCCTAAAGACTCACGTCCGACTTCAGGCGATGCGTCAGGTGTGGATTTGGGGAACTTGCCCGCGCGCCAAATGCTGCATCGGTGAGTGAGTGCGCGAGTTTCCTGTCTCAGATCGACGCACTCTGTGTTCAGATGAAGGCGGATCGTCGTACACAGTGTTCGACTTCACGTTGGCGTGTGATCACGCCCCCTCCCTTTGATTTGATGCGCGGGATTAGAAAAAAGAAAAGAAAAGAAAAGAAAAGTGTCACTCGGATGTGTCGACTGTCACGGCAGCATCGTGCTGCCCCCGGGTGTCTGACAGGCTGCAGTGACGCAGCAGGGGTGCTGACAGAATCCTGACCTGTTCCACAGGTTGGGGCTTTGCGGAATACTACACTGTGCATGTGCACTCGGGATTGTGTGGGTGAAATAAACTTTTTTTGCGCGCGCGCGTACTTGTTTTACACTCGATGCACAAGTGAGGAGACCTGCGGGAATCCCCGTGCGCGTGAGGTTTCCCCCTCCACGTGCATCATGTAACACCCTCCCCACCACCACCACCACCATCATTGCATAATTAAATTCCAACATATGAATTATAGTAAAATATGTGCATGCGCACACAGAAAACAAGCTCAAACCTCAAATATGAATCAGATTTGATAAAGTTGTTATTAATCTGTTATTAACATAAACATGCACATGCTGTTATTTAGATCACATAACAGTTTCTGTGTGAGCCTAATTAAAAAAAATCTTAATTATTGCCACATGTAAACGACTTGTTAAAATAACTTCCACCCAACTTTGCTCTGCTTTAAATTCACAATATGTCTCGTGTACAGAAAAAAAATGCATTTTAGCTTTGCAAACATGTTAATGCTACTAATCTTCTTTTTAAGTTAATAAAATAAAACAAAACTAAACATAATTTCTTGCAGTTTTGCCAAAATACGCGCGCTGCTTGTGCGCTCTTGACGCATCCAAAATATCCAACAAGCAAAGTGATGACATTCAAACACTAGAGCTGTCATTAGACTGTATCGATTAAAAAATCAAATGGGTTGATTACCAGATAATCACAACACTTCAGCAGTACCTTGATCCATCGACCTCATGGTGTGGTACTGTGCCAGCCTCCAAGTCTCTTTAAACATCTGGAGAATACGTGGAAGAAGAAAGAAAAAAAAATCAAATAAACGGGTGAAATTTAGTCTCCTCCAACAAACATAGCAGGAGGAAATCTTCTGGTAAAAATGCTGAAAGGAAACGAAGCAGAAAAACCGAAAGAGACTGGGTTTATTTTTTTAAAAGCAGCTGCGCGCGTACTTTGTGTCGAGACAAACGCGGCGGCGGCGGCGCGTGAGCTCCAGCAGCAGTCCCGGGGTGTGAGCCGCTTTTCCTCGAGCGCCACAAGGATTACTTGAGTATCAAGAGCGGCTTCCTTCCCCGCTCTGGGTGTTTATAATGGTCCAGTGCTGTAAAATAACGGGATTCCCTCAGTGTTTCCTCCTGTTTGTGCGCCTTCGCCATGGAAACCTGGAGCCGGTCCATGTCGGAGACTCAGGGCTTTCCTGCAAAGCCCCACACTCAGGAATCCATGACGTCTCCAGCTGCTGCGCCAAGGCATTTCTGCGGCTTCTCTCGGACAGTAGCACAAGAACTTCATTGTAGGGAAGAAGAAATTACTGTAGAACTCTGTAGAAGGGAGAGAAAAAAATGTAAAAAAAAAAAAAAGAAAAGTTCATAAGTTTGATCAGATGCATTTACATGGCTTCATGTGGCAGTTTGTCTGCCATAAAGTGATTCTATAGATTCAAATGTATTTCAGTCAATTTCAGGCCCATAGTGACATTTTGGAATATAGAGAATTCCATTGTTCACTGGGGGAAAGCTACTATCCATTTCCGAATGGAAAATTCAGCAGCCACATTATTATTTCAGTCTGATACTTGACTGGAAAAAAAAAGGTTCGAACAGACATGGAGTGACCCCACCAGCCACCAGGACAAAATCTCCATTCAGTTATATAAGGTAGCATCCAAGGAAAAACTAAATTATTTTTGGAGTCAGCACATGTGAGTATGTCGACTCACTTTTTAGTTTCCACCAGAACCTTCGTTAGCCCGCTGTGTTGTGCAGGGAGCCACTTTGTAACAGTGATGATGGACAACTCAATGTGAGCAGACACTCTCTTTGTTGTGGTCAACCTTATAATAAGTGGATTGAGGTTGATGACAGGATTAGACTCAGTGTAATGTGGACACATGGGGTAGGAAGGCTGATTTGATCATCAGAACTGCTATAAACACATAACCAAACTGTCACCCAAACAGGTTCCTCTAGATTGAAGATAACTAGATGGTGTCTCTGAAGGACACTTGAGTAGTAACACTGTTACTTAAAGGACAAGTTCATGTTTACAACCAGAGTCCTATGAAATCTTTGTTTGCAATCAAGCGTCTGACTGATATACTCATCTTTGACAGCTACTTATGTAGGTCAGATCCAGATTTAATTACGTTCCTACTAGCTTTGCTAGTGCTAGTGGGTATTCCTGTTTGGCTGACCCGGTAGGTGCTTGAATCCCACCAGAAGGTGCAAGATATACCACTTGGTTACAACTGTGCATTGTTGGCAGGATGTGGCAGTTGACCTAGTCGTTGCAGGTGAAGGTTTTTAATGCCTAAATGCACTTGTGACCTCTGCACTTCAGACTGAACTTTTTAGCTTGGCTAGTGGGTAAGTAGACCTGGGTTTGAATCCTGCTAGTGCTACCTGTTTGTGTCCTTGGACAGGAGACACTTAATCTACATTGTCTTAGACCATCCCATCGTCCATCCAGTTGTAAAATGGGTACCGGCCTTGGCTGGGAAGTAACTTGTGACAGACTGGCATCCCGCCCAGGGGAAGTCATACACTGTCGTCTGCTTCACACCACAGAAACAGGAGATAAGCATGGCCCAAAGGCCTCAGAGCCTATAAGGACCTACTACTTTTTTTAATAGCGAGGCTAATAAAGATTTCCCTTTAGCTAACCTGGCAGAGCCTTGAACTTAGGAGCAAGGAGTCTGGAATCCCACCAAGAGCCACCAAAAGATGTATCACTTGGTTGTTCTATTCTGGAAAGTCTGCTTAAAAAGGAACAAATGAGAGTTAATGGAGAAGGAAAATCGGGAGTTAAAAAAAATCCATAATAATTCAGAATATCAGCATGATAGCACCAGTATAACATTTGAAGAGATATGACCAGCTTGGTGTATTTTTTCTAATATTAAAGGATTATTAACCGAGCGCGAGGTCTGTATGGGAAAACATCAGACCGAGGCCGTGGATGGATTGATGATGGATGAGATTTATTGTCATTGTCATTACAAGTGCAACAACAATGAGATTACATCCACACTCCGATTGCCTCAGACAAGATACAGCAATTAATCCACAATTATTACTTGTTTACCGTAATAATGTCACACATCAGAATTAAGACAATACATATACATTTGACATTGTTTATGTGCACTAAACTTGAAACAGTCCGTTTTCCAAATTGAGGCGATGTGAGTGTGTGGTAGCCGCTGCAACAGGAGTAGCACCACCATCAGCTTGGGGGAAACGGGGACCTGCCGCAGCTAAAACTGTGCAGCCCCCGAGGGGAGAAGGAGTGGCTTGAGCGGTAGCCGGGATGGGGTGTGTGATGGGGGCAGGAAGGGAGGTAGGAGGGAAAGTGGAGCATGCTTCAGTCTTTGTCCATGTGTGAGTCTGTCTGTCCTTGTACTGGAGTTAGAGAGATAAAGAGGCAGCCAATATTCCCCAAGGCCATAGAGATTCTTCTGGAGGAAAACAATGGGGCATTTTATGCTTGACAGGCTGATAAGCCTGCCGTGTTTGTGGTTGAGCAGTGAAAAATGCTTTTCCAGCTTCACATGAACAAACCAGATCCCAAATTATGAAAATTCCCCGGTCTCTGAAATCTTCACCTTCTCCTGCAAGGCGCACATTTGCTCCGAGATGTTATCCAATTTGCATCTGAGTTCAAGTGTTAAGGCAGTCTGAGAATGCATCGCCTTGCCCATCTCATTAATCATGACGGACAAGCGACGGGTCGTGGTTTTGGCGGCAGCCATCTTGTCAATCTTGCGGTAGGTCAGGGCAGCACATAAGCCAATAAGTACCAGCCGTCCTACTATGAAACCAAATATGAGTAAATCCTCGACGTCCTCCACAGAGAATGGCGCAAAGCATGTGACCCGCCTCGTCTCCCAGGTGTCCAGAACATAGCCCACAGGGTAAGTTCCATCCGGGCATGCAGGGTCCCCCGGCCCTGATCTTCTTGTAGAAAAAATGGTGTCAATAGTGTTTAGAGACCAGCTGATCAATTCCTTGATTAATCCAATATAGTTTGAAGAATTCACAGCCTGGTGAAGTAGGGACTTTGAAGGTTGGAGCAGAGAAAGAGGAGAGAGGAGGAGATGCGACCGCCCTCGCCGGAGTCCCAAGCTGTTTTACTGTGACACTACGGTTCAAACTGTTTATATTTGTTTATTATATGACTGTTCGGAGTTGTATTTTCATCTTTTGCATGTCCACTTCCAGCTCATTTGCTGTTAATTCTTCCTTTTCAAACTTGTCAGTGTAATAAAATTTGCTCGGAGAATGGTCCACTTCGTCGCTCATAATTTCTTTGTTCGCTTTTTGTTTTATTTTGTGCCATAAAAATTGTAAACAAAGTCACAAATCTGACATGCGATCCAGACTGATTGTCACGGTTGTTGTTGTTGTTGTTGTCGTCCATTCGGCTGCTCCAGTTTTTGTTCAGGGTCACCACAGTGGATGGAAAATATCAGACCAGAATTCAGCCAATCAGAGTGCGTGTATGGTTGTAGCCATATAATAACTGGTTTATATCAACATTGTGCCAACTTTACACGATAGCCCTGGACAATTTTTGTACCAATTTATTACCCAATGGCCATGTTTGATGGCCATCAGGTATTGTGAAGACTTTTGCATCCGTCTGTCCATCCATCTGTCTGTCCAGTAGTTGCAGGGACACAGACCTTGGACAAGTTCAAAAGTGGGTAACCATGACCTATTTTAAGAGGTATTTTAAGAGGTTCAAAAGTCACATTCTGTTTCATTCGGTTCCTTCTTTTTTCTTTTCTTCTTTTTTTTTTTTTGAGGGCTGATGCTGACAGCCAATCACAGTAGAGCAGCTCCGCTACGTCAGTGACTTGTGTAGCTAGCTGCAAACTCTGTTTTGTTTGTGTGTAAATATAACCCCATTGTCATATATTATGTAAAAGCTAGCAAGAAATAAACACTTCTAAAACTGAAAATGCTGTTTTTGTAACCTCTGGGGTGACTTACAAGACATTTTGCTGGAGTTAGCATGCATGCTAAGGTCTGCTAACTCAAAGCTAATGGAGGTTCTCTGCATTGGGGTCCTCTGTCGAGCTATTACAAGGACTGGATTCACAACTTTATTTTCAATAAATTCAAGTTAAGAAACTCGTCAGGAGGAATTTAATATGAATGCTTATATGTTATATGAACGTGTTATATGCAACACGTTCATCAAGCGATGATCCCTAGTTCAAGACCACGCATGACACATTCTTCTTTGCACTTGTCATGAAGAGCACATGGTGTAAATCTGGTGACAAATCACTGTGCAGATCCACACCTGATTTGCTGTGGTGACTGAGCAAAACAGGAGAAGTTAGCGTTACAATCAGCAATCTAGAGCAATACATGTAGGAGGGGTGATCAAAAAGTTTTGAGCGTAACCCAGATAAAGTAGGACATGGTTCTTCAGGATAAGACCTTCTATGAGAACAGTATTAAGGCACTGCAGCAACGCTGGAAAAAGTGTTCAGACGTACATGGGAATTATGTTGAAAAATAAAAGATTACATTCATTCAGTTGTGGTTTATGCTTGGTCGGGCTCAAAACTTTTCAATCACCCCTCGTGCAAGAGGATCAATCAATCAATCTTAAAAACAAATTTACAAAAATAAAACACATATAGAATAAAATTTTAAAACACATAAAAAAAGAACATAAAAATAACAGAACATGTCACCTCCCCGCTAAGTGTTAAAAGCCAGTTTAAATAAATAAGTCTTTAACTTAGATTTAAAAAGTGCTAGGTCAGGAATAGTACGTAACTCAAGAGGTAGCTCATTCCACAGTCTGGGGCCGGCTACCGCGAAAGCATGATCACCCCAACGTTTATATCTTGACCTTGGAACATCTAAGTAAAGCTGGCCAGATGCCCTTAATGTCCTACTGTAGGTGCGCAAAGTTAAAATTTCAGACAAGTAGGGAGATGCAAGGCCATAAATAGCTTTAAAAACAAACATAAAAATTTTAAAATCAATTCTAAAACGAACTGGAAGCCAGTGGAGTGAGTACAGGACGGGCGTAATATGCTCACGTCTAAAAGTGTTTGTCAAAAGACGAGCAGCAGCATTCTGCACCAACTGGAGACGTGCAAGAGACGACTGATTAATGCCCGAATAAAGTGCATTACAATAATCAAGTCTGGAGCTGATGAAAGCATGAATGGCCGTCTGAAGATCACGTCTACTGAGGAAGTGCTTTATTTTAGCCAAAAGGCGAAGTTGGAAAAAACTAGCTTTGACAACAGAATTTATCTGTTGATCGAACCTCAAACAGCAAGGTGGAGACCAAGAGGAGTTGGAGTCTCCAACAAGAGGAGACAACTTCAAGTACATGTTGCTTCGGTGCCTAACAAAAATGCCACAAGATAGAGTTCAACAACTTAAATTTATTGGTGGATTCATCAAAATCAGTCCTTTTTATGAACTCGTTGATTTTTTTCACAATGTCAAAGTTCATATTTTAACAGTCATCATCTTCATCTCCAATGCTGTGTTGCTGTTTGTTGGTTTATATGTCAGCAGGATAACACAAAAACTATAAGATCATTTTTAATGAAACTTGGTGGAGGGATGGGGTACAGGGCAGTGAAGAACCCCTCACATTTTGGAGCAGATCAGGAGAAAATCTTTAGATAATTTTATGCATTTAACAGAAAAGTGTAAGATTTTGTGTGGATCTGGAAAAAGTTCATCTTGATTTGAACAAAATACTGGGGTTGGGGCGGGGTGTAATTCATACACTGTAGAGTAACAAATAAGGTTATAAATTGCTGGGTTATATTCCCAAGTGTAGAAGAACATAAGCAGCCTCTTGGTGTTCAATTCTATGTCTTCAGGGACAGATTCATTGTTGACATCAGTGCTGTCAGGACTGAGGCTCTTCAGAGGAAAAAGTGTGTATTTGAGCTCATCAGAGGGCCTGTTTAGGATTTGAGATGAGGATTAGTATGAGTGAGGCAGACTGTTGGATGAACAAGGTGACTGCAGAGAGTCTGTAAACCGCAGAGCCGAACGTTTTGGGGGTAACTATCCAGCAGCCTCGTCTACCAGATGTAAATTCCTCCACAGTTACGGAACTCTTATGCAACTCAAATTATGAATGAGTAAATGAATACAGCACACGCTTAAGAAAGGGAAAACTGCCTGTGTCCAGACGGTCGAGTTTGCACTTCCGTTTCTCTTTTTGCCCAGAGAGCCCACTTTTTCCAAGTTCATGCTGCGTTTTCCATCACTGAAAAACAGCTCACTGAGGAGAGGTTGTCTGGGTTAGAGCAATGCCTCGCTTCAATTTTCCAAGTGCAGCATGTGTGATTGGGCTTTTAAATCCAAGCAGTGGAACTTTGATATGGAAATGGCACATTGTATCGTATCTTGGGGAAATCTTTCCAAGGAACGTTGAGGGGGCAAAAGGAAGTTTGGATTTTTGCCTTGTCTCAGATACTTTGATCAGCTCTCACGTCGGGTACGTCATCCTCCTTTTTATTCCTGATTAAACATTTGAGCTCTTGGGAATACTGGATCATCCATCCATCTGTTCATCTGTCTGTCCATCGATGCATCCATCATCCATCTTCTGTTCATTCGTTCATTAATTCATCCATCCTTCCACCCAGCTACCATTTGACATACATCCACCCATTTGTTTGTCCAACCTCCCCATCCGTCTAGTGGTCAAATGTTTGGCTTCAGACCAGAAGATCCTCAGTTCAAAAAACCCAACCAGACCTGAAAATCACTAAGGGCCCTTGGGCAAAGTCCTTAATCCCCTAGATGCTTCCGGTGTGTAGTGAGCGCCTTGAATGGTAGCACCCTGACATCGGTGTGTGAGTGTGAATGGGTGAATGTGAGGCATAATTGTAAAGCGCTTTGAGCTTCTGATGCAGATGGAAAAGTGCTATATTATTCTTCCATCCATCTATCTGTCCATCAATGTTCTGTTCAATCATGTTCATAAATTCATCCATCCGCTTGACCCTTTGTCCAGCCTCACCATCCATCCATCTGTTCACCCAACCATCTCTGTCAGTTGATGTATTCATCATCCATCTTCTATCATTCATTAAATCTTCCATCCTTCCACCAGCTTAGCATCTGACATCAGTTTATTCATCTGTTTCTCCAACCTGACCATCCATACATCCATCTGTTCAATTACCCACACGTCTGCCCATCCATCCATCATTTGTCCATCTCTATAACCATTTCTCTGTCCATCAGTGTATCCATCCATGTTTTGTTTATTCATGTTCATGAATGAATCCATCCTTCTGTCTATCCATCCATCCATCCATCCACCCATCTATCATCTGACATCCATCTGTCCATTCATCCATTCTTTCATCCGGTAGAAATGACTCTGCTCTGAGAAAAAAAAAAATACTTTGAAGAGTGAGTTCAAGAGGGCGTGAAACCGTTGAGAGGTAAACGGGTGGGGTCCGCACAGTCCGCCCGGGGGATTCAACTTGGCGGGCCAGGGGCGGCCGCACGGTGCTTCCGGGGGATCCCCTCTCAGGACGCCCGCCTGGCGCCAGCCGTCCCCCGCCGGGCGCATTTCCTCTGCGGCGGTGCGCCGCGACCGGCTCCGGCTTGTCGGCTTGGAAGGGCCCGGGTTGGCGAAGGTGGCTGGCAGCCCCGGCCGCCAGCTCGCCGCGTCCCAGGGCCGCGGACCGAGTGCTCGCTGCGCCCTCTCTCTGCTCCTGGCGGCGGAGGCTCCCTACTCCCACCCCCCCCCTCCCCGGGGCGGGGCCGGGCACACCCACCACCGCCGGGGAGCACTGAAGGGATGGGGCCCCCCGCTCCCGCCGTGACTGCCGACTGGGGCGGACTGCGCCCAGTGCGCCCCAACAGCGTTGCGGCGGCCCAGGCGGGGTGCGGCACACGTCACATCGGAAGGGCGTCAGGGGTCAGCGGCGATGTCGGTGACCCACCCGACCTGTCTTGAAACACGGACCAAGGAGTCTAATGCGCGCGCGAGTCGAGGGGTGGCGCAACCCCCATGGCGCAATGAAATGAAAATGTCTTGTTTTAAGTTTCCATATCTGGACCTCTACTTGTTCTGTGAGACACGCCCACTAAACCATTGTCCACTCTACAATATATAGTAAGTCTCTTCAGCTGCTCCCTTGTTTGCACTCGGGGTCGCCACAGCAAATCCAAGGTGGACGTGCATGTTGATATGCCACAAGTTTTACGCCGGATGCCCTTCCTGACACGACTCCACATTACATGGAGAAATGTGGCAAGGGTGGGATTTGAACTGGGAACCTCCCACACTAAAACCAAGTGCATTAACCACTTAGACCTCAACAATTTTTAGAAGAGGACCTCAGCCTTTTTATTTCCTGTTAATTATGTAATCTTTTTTATGTTTCGTTACCATATACTCACTCTCATTATTGTCATTATCCTCATCATTCTTATTATTATCAATATTATTATTATTACATTTTATTTTTACTTCTATTTTGTCGTTTGATTTTTAAATGGACCACAATGGAAATAAGTGTTTTCACTTTCTTGTGTCATGTATTTTTAATGTATTTACAATTATATTATGAACTTACATTGAACTTAGTACATAAAATCATGCACACACGCTTTTAATATAAAGATGATTTACTGCCCCCCCACTGGAACAGTGTGATAGTCCAGAATGCAATTAGCAATATTAGCTAATATCCCTAATTTCTCCAAAAATATTAGTCCTATCAACTTTCTGTTTTGGCGCCATTTATCCTTGACCCAAAATACATAAACACACCAAATGGCAAATGTCAGCTGTCCCCAGTCGCGCGCACACAGAGCTTTTTGGGGTTTTGTGTGTTTTTTTTTTTTATTCTGCTGCAAGAAGGTGCTTTTAATTTTTACACATGCACAAACAAAGATGGTGGTGGGAGACATCAAAAGCAAGACTCTTTTCACTCATGGTAATGACAACATGACACTTAACTAAACTGACTAAACCCATTGAACTACAAAAAACAATACATTCATAACACTAACAGCACTGTTAAACTAACATGAACCACAATAACAACATTTAAAACCCCAAACTCCCATGGTGCATTGCAGCACAACGTACATTGTTTACTGGTTAGCTAAAATTGCTCATTTCTCCATAAATATTAGTCTAATCAACTTTCCGTTTTCACAGTTTATTCTTAGTTTATTCTTGACCCAAAATACATAAGCATACCAAACAGTAAACGTCAGCTGGCCCTGGTATTTAAATTATGGAGCAGCATCACATCAGTTGATGGTACACAACTCACTCTAAGAGCTGCTGAGACCACTGCTGAATTTTCTTTTGGGCAGTGCTGGGATGTCATTGTGCAATAAGGAACTTTATTTCCTTCCTGCCACAAGTTGAGATCTGTGGAAAACATTTGTCTTCTTTTTCCAATTTGTGCAAACTAATATGTTCCAACATGGAAACTACATACATCCATGCTGGACGAGACAATGTAATTATGTAAGAGGAGTCTGCTCGATATTCAAATGCTCGTAGAGGGAAACCTGGTGTCTTCAGTCCTGTGGAAAGTAGTGGACAACCACGTGCAGATTTTTCCCTTTTGAGCTCACCATTATGAAATCCCATAAAACGATATCAACACCCCCATTTGTCGCTGTCTTCTGTCTCATCCAGTTTTCCACTCTTGGCCATGACTTTCAACATTTCTTTGTTACTATTATTGGCACAATATAGCTTAAAAGAATAAAAATTAAAAACTTGTTGCCCTTCTTTGATCTAGAAGCCTATTAGAAAAACTGATTCAATGTGTTCTTAAAGGGGCCATATTGTGCAAAATATTTCACCAACCTTTGGCAGTTCAATATTACAACCCCTGGCAAAAATTATGGAATCACCGGCCTCGGAGGATGTTCATTCAGTTGTTTAATTTTGTAGAAAAAAAGCAGATCAGAGACATGACACAAAACTAAAGTCATTTCAAATGGCAACTTTCTGGCTTTACGAAAAACTATAAGAAATCAGGAAAAAAAATTGTGGCTGTCAGTAACAGTTACTTTTTTAGACCAAGCAGAGGGGAAAAAATATGGAATCACTCAATTCTGAGGAAAAAAGTATGGAATCATGAAAAACAAAAGAACGCTCCAACACATCACTAGTATTTTGTTGCACCACCTCTGGCTTTTCTAACAGCTTGCAGTCTCTGAGGCATGGACTTAATGAGTGACAAACAGTACTCTTCATCAATCTGGCTCCGGACTATTTGCAGGCCATGACATTGACCCTATGTGTCTTTTTGCAAGGAATGTTTTCACAGTTTTTGCTGTGTGGCAAGATGCATTATCATCTTGAAAAATGATTTCATCATCCCCAAACATCCTTTCAATTGATGGGATAAGAAAAGTGTCCAAAATATCAACGTAAACTTGTGCATTTATTGATGATGTAATGACAGCCATCTCCCCAGTGCCTTTACCTGACATGCAGCCCCATATCATCAATGACTGTGGAAATTTACATGTTCTCTTCAGGCAGTCATCTTTATAAATCTCATTGGAACAGCACCAAACAAAAGTTCCAGCATCATCACCTTGCCCAATGTAGATTCGAGATTCATCACTGAATATGACTTTCATCCAGGCATCCACAGTCCACGATTGCTTTTCCTTAGCCCATTGTAACCTTGTTTTTTTCTGTTTAGGTGTTAATGATGCCTTTCGTTTAGCTTTTCTGTATGTAAATCCCATTTTCTTTAGGCGGTTTCTTACAGTTCGGTCACAGACGTTGACTCCAGTTTCCTCCCATTCATTCCTCATTTGTTTTGTTGTACATTTTTCAATTTTTGAGACATATTGCTTTAAGTTTTCTGTCTTGATGCTTTGATGTCTTCCTTGGTCTACCAGTATGTTTGCCTTTAACAACCTTCCCATGTTGTTTGTATTTGGTCCAGAGTTTAGACACAGCTGACTGTGAACAACCAACATCTTTTGCAACATTGTGTGATGATTTACCCTCTTTTAAGAGTTTGATAATCCTCTCCTTTGTTTCAACTGACATCTCTCGTGTTGGAGCCATGATTCATGTCAGTCCACTTGGTGCAACAGCTCTCCAAGGTGTGATCACTCCTTTTTAGATGCAGACTAATGAGCAGATCTGATTTGATGCAGGTGTTAGTTTTGGGGATGAAAATTTACAGGGTGATTCCATAATTTATTCCTCAGAATTGAGTGAGTCCATATTTTTTTCCTCTGCTTGGTCTAAAAAAGTAACCGTTACTGATTGCCACTATTTTTTTTTTTCTTGATTTCTTATAGTGTTTCTTAAAGCCAGAAAGTTGCCATTTGAAATGACGTTAGTTTTGTGTCATGTCTGTGATCTGCTTTTTTTCTACAAAATTAACAACTGAATGAACATCCTCTGAGGCCGGTGATTCCATAATTTTTGCCAGGGGTTGTAGTTGGAATTTCGGTTTAAACATCCTCAAAAATATCACAATTCTGTGTGTGTACATGTAGAAACTACACTGTTATGAACTAATTTTAGGCTTGAAATGACTTGTCTTTTGTGACATATGTCACACAGTTGACCAAAGAAAACTGGCCATAAAAGTGATGAGTTCATTTTAATATTTACATCATATTGTCTAATTACTTAAGGCTTCTGAAATGTAGGCACAGCATAAAAATGGCTGTAATTCCTAAAGTTTTTTGCTGTTGAACTCCTTGAATGAAACTGTAACATCTACAAGACAATGTTACAAAAACTGTCACTGTCCAAATACCATGTAAATTAGTTTGCACTATTTTGAGGACATGGACCAATTAAATGCAAGGCAGAGGAGCACAGCTGACCTATGCAGCAGCAGGATATCTTTCTGTCTTGACCTCTCTGTATACAGGTCGACTGTCTCAACTTCTTCTATTGGGTCCAGACCTCACAACGTTCTGTTGTGTGTTTGTGTGTCCACATTGTCAAACTCTCTGTTCCAGTGGGAGTAGCGTGTTCAGTGTTTCCAAGCTGGAAACAAACTGTTGTCCTGAAGGACTGGAGATAAAATGCACAGACTTTCTGATAATTAGCCTTGTTATGTTGCGTAGGAGTCGTAAGCAGTCACCTCTGTATTCAAACACACACTCCGTTTCAAATCTTACTTTCTGATTGGACTGTGGTTTGGATGCAAATCAGCGGGGGTCCAAAACTGTCATCAACCGAGGAGGAAAGGTCACCAGGCAGCTCTGTTAATTCTGGAGTGGAATTTCAGTTGCCATGGCAGCAATTACGCTAAATATTTATTTTAATGGCATAACTTATGCAATTGACAAGAAAAAAGTTGTGCACACGGTGCATCCAGAAAGTATTCAGTGCTTCCCTTTATCCACATTTTACATTTTGTTGTTACAGCCTTATTCCAAAATTGATGAAATTCGTTTTCCTCAAAATTCTACACACAATACCCCATAATGACAGTATGAAAAAAGTTTGAAGTTTTTGCAAATGTATTGACACATTAAAGAAATCACATGTACATAAGTATTCACAGCCTTTGCCATGAAGCTCCAAATTGAGCTCAGGTGCCTTGTGTATCCACTTATCATCCTTGAGATGTTTCTGCAGCTTCTTTTGAGTCCACCTGAGTAAATTCAGTTGTTTGGACATGATTTGGAAAGACACACACCTGTCTACATATAAGGTCCCACAGTTGACTGTCAGAGCACAAACCAAGCATGAAGTTAAAGGAATTGTCTGTAGACCACTAAGACAGGATTGTCTCAAGGCACAAATCTGGGGGACAAACATTTTGGCTGCTTTGAAGGTCCCAATGAGCACAGTGGCCTCCATCATCCATAAATGGAAGAAGTTCACATCCACCAGGACTCTTCCTAAAGTTGACCACCTGTCTAAATTAAGAAGGGTTTTAGTCAGGGAGGTGACTGTGGAGATGGATGTGATGTCTTTTTTTATTTTTAATAAATAAAATTCTACTCACTGTGCCTCATAATTTATTATGAGGCACAGTGAGTAGAATTTTGAGGGAAAATATATGAATTTACACCATTTTGGAATAGGCTATAACATAAAATGTGAAAAGAGTGAAGCGATGTGAATACTTTCCAGATGCACCGTACATAAAGTAATAATCATTCATGGAAAATACCTAAATTTGCTTGTCAGTGCTAAAATTTCAACACCAAATAATGTAAAGTAAATCAAAGGAAATATCTCAACCTCTCCCGCTGTAAAACACGACATCAACTAAATGGCAAATGATAAACACAATTCTTCACATAACTTTATAATTTACTGCACTTTCAATTAAAATCTTTATAGAAACTTTGCAGAATTTATTACCACCTTTGAAAAATGTCAGCTACCTATTTTATAAACACAACCTGACATAAGTTTGAGAATGTGGACTCAGTGACTCCCTCCTCTGGTGTAAAAGTACCAAACAGCTACAATGCTGCATTTGTAATGACAAAATCTGAATTCTGTTACTTTAATCTGTGGTTTCACAAGAACATTTTGTTGATTCATTCATTCATGAATTATTAAACCGTCTTTTCGGAATAATGCATTTAGCTGTAAAATTCAAGTTGATCTACAAAGTAATCAGGTCTTATTTTTTCAATATACTTTAATAAAAAGTTGACAGTATTCTCTCACCTTTGAATTTTTTATTTTGTAACCTCACCGTTAAATGTTCTCAGGCCAGTTGAGGAAATCTTTTCAACAATTTCCCTCAAAAATTACTCATTGTGGGTATTTTGACTTTGAAATGTCACAAAAATAGGCACACGCAATAACAAAAACAGATTTATTAATCATCACCATCATCATCACAATGTTGACAACACAATCCCTTTTTGTTCTGCTCATCGGAGTGCAATTGTTAACAAAAAAAGGTTAATAAACAGAAAAAAGTTATTTACAAGAAAATAAACAGATTTTAGCAATAATTTATGTTTTGATTATTGCATTACAACATAAAAAATAGAACCATCAGTTGTACAAAACAAAAATTCTCTGCAAACCAGTTGGGAGTTTAAATAAGTGTTAGAAAAACAATAACTATGGCACCTGAATGCTCTGACACATGACAATCATTTTAACAGAATGAAGATACTTTTTAAAAAAAAAAAAAAAAAACAGGGAAAGTGTTAATCTAATACTTGCTAACTTTACAGAATCTCCACCATATGACCAATAATTTAAATATGAAGAGTCCACACACAGCAGTACTGTTCCAGTTTTTCCTGTAAGTGCAGTGACATTATTCATTTGTGTTAAGGTTTGTACTTGAGAGTTTTGGCTTCTCTTTTTATTTTCTTCTTCATGCATAAACAGTGCAGGTTAGTGCAGTGAGAAGCTTCTGGATTAGACAACACCAAGGTTTTTTTTTTGGGTGGGTGGGGGGGGGGGGGGTGTCGCTTGTTGGGAGTATTTTCAGGTTTGGCTTGAGGTCGGTGTTACAGTGAGTTACAGTGAGTCACAGTGTGCTGCTGAAGCACCGGCCACACCAGAGGCTGGACTCCGCGGACGCGCGGCTCCTTCAGCTGCAAATACCCAGCAGCCCTTTGTGGCTGCTGTGACTGCGTTCCACAAACACTCTACCGTCACAAAGATAGATTTAACAGCAGACACAGTGGGTCATGCTAAAATAAACAGCCGCGCCACCTCCACCGTGTAGCGTCGGGCTGACGCATAAACAAACACACAACTTGCAGACTTGTGTTTTTAATGCAAAGTCTGGCCAGTAAAAAAAAATTTTTTTTGAACCACATAACTCTCAAACTCCATTTAGAAATCACTGTTTAAGGAGAGTGTGCATCAACTCGTCAGTGGGAATTCTGCAGCAACGTCAGAAAACAGCTTTACAATTTACGATGAATCGTACAAAATGACAAACCAAATCTAAAAAAGTAAATCCTGGATCCCCATGATTTTTAAATGTTTTTTGTTTTAATAAATAGACCTAAACAGCCATATGGCACTCCATTATTCCACCAAGATTATGTACACATCTTGAGAAAATGCTTTACCTCATTATTCGTGCAGTACATCAGACAGCAAATTAAATAAAATTAACCATCAGGCATCAAAATGAATCGACCCATAATTCACTGCGGCTTGTCTGCTCAGTACAGTATCCGTGAGTCTGAGCGTCGAGCAAAGACTTTTGCACGTTTAAAAATGGACCCTTTCAGAATAAATTAAAGAGGATACATCCACTGGACCCTCTGGACTAAGTGCAGGGCGTGTAGGATGAAGATGCTCTTCGGTAAACCGGGTCGGAGGCATCTCGCTGCTCCTTAAGAGGTCAGTTTGGAGTAGCTGGGTGGGGAAAAGCGTCTCCGCAGGTACTTGAGGATGTAGAGGGGCAGACAGCTCACCAGTGTGATGACTGTCACCTTCCACAGGAACGACACTGTGGTGATGAAGTAAACATCTGCAACAGACAAACCGGTGACAACCTGAATGAAGACGAATGAGCTGCATTAATCCGTCCTCATGGACAGTTTCGATTAAAGTGGTTCTCTTTTCTTTTGTTTCCATTTTGACTTGACTCATATTCACATTCTGTCTTTCATTTTTCAGGAAACTCATTTGTTCTTTTTCTCCCCTTTCGGCTGCTCCCATTAGGGGCCGCCACAGCAGATCGTCCATCTCTATCTCACCCTGTCCTCTGGCCCACCAACCACCTGCATGTCCTCCCTCAGCACATCCATAAACCTCCTCTTTGGCCTCCCTCTTCTCCTTCTGCCTGGTGGCTCCATCCTCAGCATCCTTCTCTGCACATGTCCAAAGCGCCTCAATCTCTCCTCTCTACCTGTGATGTTCCTCTGATTTACTAATTCTTAATCCTGTCCATTTTCATCACTCCCAAAGAAAAAAGTAACATCTAGAAATTCATTCAGATTGCAAAATAAACCTTACAAAAGTATATTTTTCTTATTTCTAGTCAAAATATCTGATCTACACTTAATATAAGAATGACATCAGTAAAATTTCAGTAAGCTTTAATGATGGGGGGGGGGGGGGGGGGGGGGGGGGGGGGGGGGTTCACGCCAATACAGCCTAGAATCTTGTTTGGCGAAAGAGTCTTGATGTGTCTTGTTTCTAGTCAGATTTGAGATTAAACAAATATTTGGATTTACCATAATATTTTTAAGATGTGTTATTTGTAAGAGATATAAAGACTTAGTATTATTAGCAAAAAAATTTCAAGACATCTTGAGTGAATTTCCACGTTTGTTTTTTTTTTTGCTTGTTAAAAGTTAAAAAAAATAAAAATAAAAACCCAACTTGTTTTCATGTACACACACACACACACACACACACAAGCATTAACGAGAAGCCGTGCATTATACGGTTTGAATGCACGACGCGGAGTCTGAAACACCACAACGCTTATACCACGGTCCCACACAGTGAGCTAACACACAAATATTTATTTAAGTTAACAAAACTTGATAAAAATGTGTGAGTATTTGTAACTATTTTATGTTTTGTCTCTGATGCACTTACAGAGTCTGCGGGCTCACGCCGCAGCGGGCCGCTCACACCACCCCTCCTCTCTGCTGTGTTGGGCTGTGACAAACTCTGGCAACATGTCCAGAAACTATGCTCGCTGTTTTGATGCAGAGCGCTCGGCCGCCCGCAAGGATAGAACCGTTCTCTTCTTCTTTCCCGTCTTCAATCTTGTCCAGTTCGTCTGATGTTAAATCATTACGCCGTTGCTTTTGCTGTTCTTCTCGTTTGCTCTCCTCTTTCCATTCCTCAAATGTTTTATTTTGGCCAACAATATTACAATTCACTTGGAAATCCATGTTTTATTGTGTTTCTGTCATTCACTTGTCAGAACACAGCTGATCTGCGCCAAATGATTTGTGCGTTGCTATGGTGACCACCAGAGGGGAGTGATTATAACAGTGACTTAACTCGCCAAACTACGTGTGTATACACGAAAATAATGCACACCAGTTAGACATGGAATTCACTGTCCATGGTGTGTGTGTATATATATATATATATATATATACATACTCAACAAAAATATAAACGCAAGTCTAAGGCACACCTGTGCACTAATCATGGTGTCTAATCAGCATCTTGATATGGCACACCTGTGAGGTGGGATGGATTATCTCAGCAAAGGAGAAGTGCTCACTATCACAGATTTAGACTGGTTTGTGAACAATATTTGAGGGAAATGGTGATATTGTGTATGTGGAAAAAGTTTTAGATCTTTGAGTTCACGAAATAGGAGCAAAACCAAAAGTGTTGCGTTTATATTTTTGTTGAGTGTATATATATATATATATATATATATATATATATAAAGTTCATTATTTGAGAAAACCAATTTTGCGCTTCAGTGTACTGCCTTTAAGAAGTGCTGCATCTTTTCACAGCAGCTTAAAGATTTTCTGGTAATTAATAAAAACAAAAACATACTGTTAAAAAACACCTTGTTTCATCAAAGATATGACGCAAAACACGATGTTTCGTAGACACTTTCACTCATGATTTTTAAAGTGTATTCTCTAAAAACAAGTCCTTACAGCTACATAATACTGTGACTAGAAATTAGATAGACACTTGGTAAGAAACGGGGTTTTGCAGCGGATGTCCATTAAAAAAAACAAGATTTTCACAGGTTCATTTGGGCTCAGGTCCAAAATACCTGACCAGTAAAAACCTCTAGTCCAGAGATTTCCAGCCTTGAAGTGCACAATAAGCCAAATAACATCTCTGACAAGACAGAATTCTATTTCTCTGAATGACTTTAAGTGTAGCAAACATAATGATCACAAGTGAAATCATCCTACAGAGTTTGACCTGAACAGCCTTTAAAATCTATTCTGGTCCGACTTCAAGGAGGGAGGAGAGGTGCCCAAAAAGGGTACACGCAACCACATTCCAGTCATGATCCTCAGTGGTCGAGATCGTGGGCTGAAAATGGAATTCCACACCCACATAGAGCCCAAAATAAAGGATTGGAAAGCCCTTGTTTAGAGTGCTGTATTTGTCACCGATCTCCATTTTTACTTTCAGCCAACACAAGTAAATAAATATCCACTGACCTGCAGGCTGTAAAACAACAAAGACGAACTGTTGTCGGGGGAGATTTAGAACAGATTCACAACCATTAAGATGCTGTGAATCTGTTTGGATGATATGCTGTGAGCACAAGTCATTTGGTCTTTTCAGGCAAACACCTCTTTTCAGTGACAATCATGAACTTCAGCAGTTCGTGGCAACGCAGGAAACTAACAGGATGGCTGGCATTTCCTCTTTGATCCGATGCTGTGCCTGAGCATCTTCCACACAGGACGATTTGTCACCGCGCTGACCTTTGGCCTTCCTAAGGTCCAGCATAGCAGAGTTTATTGTACACCAGAGGCGTAATGTGACTGAGCAGGTCGTGCTGACTGCTGACGTACAAATTCAAGGTTGCAAAAAGCAAAATTACAACAATAACAACAACAAAAAACCCTCCCACACAAAGAAGCCTGGATGTATTTAATCTATGAAATTCTGTAGTGTCTTTTGGAAAATGTGTTTTTGTTTACTCACCTATGAACTCGTGCAAGAAGACGAGTGAAGCAATGTAACAGGCCAAACTGAGGAGCTCGGCCACAATCATGAGCCAGTGCCACGTCTGGATGGTCAGGGCCACCATCAGCAGCTCCGTCAGAATAAGAGATGTGAAGGAAATGGCCACAATATGGACGAACTCCGACTCAAAGAGCAGCATCGCCCCGTACATAATGATGCTTCCTGTGAAGGAAAATCACAGACCAGACCGAGTCCACACGATGCAGTCTGCCTTTACAATCCTTTATGCTTGAAGCTGGAGAGGTGACCCGAAAACCTGACGGAGCACTAACTGGGATGTTTGAGGCCAGCTGTATTTTATAACCTCAACCTTGTACAGAAGATTAAAGGATCAAATAAGCTTGTTTACACACAGCAGATCACAAAAGAGGCACATAATAAGCCACAATAAAGTGATGACTGAGGCACCATTATCTGAAATAACATCTGATGTTGGTGTCTGAAGGCAAATTAAATACAGTCAAGTGTCACCCACAGCAACAGTAATCGAGACGTTACCAGCTGGTGGTGGAGGAAGGGGGGGGGGGGGGGGGGGTAATAACCACCACCCTGTCAGAAGTAATACCAGACAAGTCCTGAGCTGTGTCAGAAATCACTTGTGTCCCTCTGCGTTCAATAACTCAGAAATGGGTGAAAACATTTTCACCAATGTGGTAGGAATATTCCTTCAATTCAACTTATTTATGTTGCACCAACTCACAGCATAAGTCACCCCAAGGTGCTTCACATGGGTAATGTGTGACCTCACCAACCGCCCACCCCCCAAGCAAGCAAATAGGTGAAAGTGGTAAGGGGGGGGGGGGGGGGGGGACTCCCTCTGGTGTTTTTTGAGGAAGAAACCTCAAGCAGATCGGACTCAGAGGGGTGACCCACTGCTTAGGCTATTCTAACAATAACAAGTAACAGAAAGTTTACAACCATGCAAAACAAAATGTTGTGGTAAGAGTCGCCTGTAAGTATTTTATTCTGTTCTTCAGCCACAGGTCCAGCGAGTGACGTCAGACATTCCTTTGGCGAATGTCTCAAGATGATTAACATTAGGAGCAGATCAAAGGTCAAGATTGTCTGGAAAAACAAATTTTCCAAGAAATATCTGCAACAAGTAATGCTAGAGAGGTGATCCAAATCAAATCAAATCAATTTTATTTATATAGCGCCAAATCACAACAAACAGTTGCCCCAAGGCGCTTTATATTGTAAGGCAAAAGCCATACAATAATTACAGAAAAACCCCAACGGTCAAAACGACCCCCTGTGAGCAAGCACTTGGCAACAGTGGGAAGGAAAAACTCCCTTTTAACAGGAAGAAACCTCCAGCAGAACCAGGCTCAGGGAGGGGCAGTCTTCTGCTGGGACTGGTTGGGGCTGAGGGAGAGAACCAGGAAAAAGACATGCTGTGGAGGGGAGCAGAGATCAATCACTAATGATTAAATGCAGAGTGCTATGAGATCCATAGGCCATATGTTACTTTGTAATATATATTTATTAGGAGCACCAGCTAAGGAATTATCCTTTTTATACTATTTATATTTATTTACTTGAGAGCTCTGTACAAGAATCCCTATGTACCCAAAAACTTGTGTGCGAGTATAAATGGCAAATAAAGTCTCTAATCTTAATCTAATATTGCTTATAATCATTTGTCATTATGTGGTATAAGTGACATTGTGTCTATGTTGCTAAACAGTTATGAAATTACACCAACTGTCCAAAACACACATTTTCTAGATCTCAATAATGAACAGGGCTAAAGAGGTGATCCAAAGTTTATAGCAGTCAGCTAATCATGTCATTACATGGTATAAGTGATATCCTGAAGACATCACTGCAATGTCATGAAATTACATCACTGTATACCAAAGGGGAAAAAAAAAATCCTGATATCTGCAACCAATAGGGCCACATTAACAATACATCTTCAGTCTTGCACTACTACCACTCTTCGTATATCTTGAACTGGCCATCATACTCTTAGTGTGCAGTGTTGTGCAGATGCATTTTAGAAAGTGCACAAGTCAGTCGTGATTTTGGACATTTGCACATCACACTTAATTTGAACTATGAGGTATAGTTCAATTTGCACACTGATAAAATGTAAAACTCTACATTGCATTTTAGGAACTCTTGCAAAAAAAAGCATTGTCCAGATGGTAGGTGTTATTTTAACACTACATTGTATAGATTGTTATGACCATTATATAGTGCATACATTCGACACTGAGAACTCACATTCCATTGTAGAAGGCAACATCAGTGCTCAAACCAAAGTAAAATTCCTTGTACTCTTGTGGATACTTAGTGAATAAAGGCTATTCTGAAATAAAGAGGAAGTAATTTCAAACAGCTCTGGGGGTCACTACTGGGGTTAGAAGACCAAAGGTCAATGTCACGAGGTCATCAAATTGTTTCTGTTCACTTATACAGGAAATGACATTTTGCCCACAACATGTGGAACACGGCTTGATGTCAGACCTGTTGTTATGCTTTAGAGGTCACAGGTTAAGGTCTTGAAATTAAGAATTGACACTGTATTTAATATAGCCTATACACATATCTACAAAAGCTGTAAACATCATATTAAACTGAAGCTTACACCAGGTTGCATAGATTCTTCCTTACCTTGGTAGATACTTATTAGGACCCATATCAGAAATGTCTTGAAAGAAAGTGGCCGACCCTGCGAGGAACATATCATTTGCCATATGTCAGTTTTTTTTTTTTTTTTTTGCAATCAATTAGTGCTACGACACTCAAACATTCAGGGAGTAACCGTTCATTAAATACCTTCAAAAGGTCTTTGTATAATTCTGGGTACAACATGGCAACCTCTGACTTCACATCTTTGTCCAATACAAGGGAAAATACCGGAAACATGGTGTAGGCAGTGGAGTAGCTATAACAAACAAAATACAGTCAGTTCTTCAGTGTTTAGACAAAATCAGATAACGCTGCACATAGCCGTGTCCATTTGCACACTTCATTCTCATAGATATGTCCAAAGTTTCCCCTCTTCCCACATGTTGAAGGGGATTTAACAGAGGAAATGCCAAAGAATCAAGACAGATAAGTCATCATCATTCAGTGTGCGTCTTACCCAATAACCAGGAATCCTTGGTACAGAGGGACTGAAGCGAAGTAGAAAACAGAAGAGAAAACTGCCTAGTAAGAGATAAACAGAAGAGAGAAATTAAATGAGGCGGTACACATTCTGCCAGTTACAGCCTCCTGTGGTGACTCCACATGAATGGGAGCAGCCGTAAATACATAAATCAATAAATCACATATTCCTCTATATTTAACATCAGCACTGTGATGGTATTCAGGATAATATAAGAAATCACAGGCATTTCTGTTTTGAAGTGCTCTCTTCCAAGATGACCAAACCTTCAGCTATAGCATACAGACAACATTTTGTCCAATATCTTGTATAAGGATTTGCCACAATTCCCAGTGTGATTGTTTTTGGGTGAAATTATCATAGATGGACGCCATTAGCCTTCATTTTAAATACCTACATTGGGTCAGTGATTTCAGTAACTGTGTTCTAGTGTTCTGTGTTGCAGACTTAAGACGCACTTATTTTCCCTTTCGTATGGCAAGCATACTGGTATGTTACTATGCTTTTTACTCTTAATTTTCTTAGTAAACAGAGCGGGCCGCGGGCCTCAACTTTATCTAAATTCTGGGTCTGTTAGTGAAGCTTAGGGTTAATGGCCGGCGATCACCTTAGTATTTCTTCTGTTTTTCTTGTTGTTTCATGCTGACAAAGTACACTGTATTTCTCGTCTTTCTGATGCCTGATTGTTTTTTTTCTTTTCTCTCTGTTTGAGATGTGGCTCCATACAAAGATGGCTGCGGTGTCTATGTCTGCAACCCTCCTGTCCTGTGCACCAGCAACATTTCCTGTATATTCGTTCTGTGAATTGTTCTGTAATTTATGTCTGTATCATGGCCCAAGCAGAGGGTCACCCCTTTGAGTCTGGTCTGCTTGAGGTTTCTTCCTCAGAGGGAGTTTTTTCTTACCACTGTCACCTGTGTTCTTGCTCTAGGGGTTGGTAAGGTCAGACCTTATTTGTGTGAAGCACCTTGAGGCAACTTCGATGTGATGTGGTGCTATATAAATGCAAATAAAGTGAAATTAAATTGAAAATAGTGATCTGAAACAGAAAATGTATCACCATGACTGTTTCTAACAGTCTCTGGTGTTATGATTCTGTCACATTTGATACTGAAGCATTTGTGCAACTTTCATGTATGCAGGAAGCACATTGATTTGTTCACACTGTAACTTCAGTCAATCCCTTCAACAAGATGGCAACCAGAGCTACTGGTTATCGACTGGTTCAGAGAATGACGCTGTCCAGTCCAGTGACCAGTATGATGACGGGTCACTGAACAACTCCACAAATATGAAAATGATGTAACTGAGATGCTATATGGTCTATGCAGTCACCAGAACACAACCCAAGTGAACACCTATGGGACATTATGGATCAAGATGATAGAGTGTGCTGATTCTCAACCATCATTAACCACCTCATGAGGGAATATCTTTTAGAGGAAGGACAGTCCATCTCTCCTTTGGAGTTCCAGACACTTGTAGAATCAATGCCAAAGCATAATGAAGCTGTTCCGGCAGCACATGTTGGCCCAAAACCTTTCCAAGATGCTTGATATTGGCGTTTCTTTAAATCTCTCACCAGTAAATTATTAAATCACAGAAACAGAAGCACATCCAAGATATGCTGCCATATGACATGAGAATGCACCAATTCACCAATCCAAAAATGCACCACAGCTTAACAAATCATTTACGCACATCTCCTACACAAAACCCAACAAATCAGTCATTATAATTATGTAATCAAGCTGCTACAGAGAATCCAACTTCATGGACTAATTATACTGTGGTTTTTCAAACTTGTTGGAGTAAACAGTGAACTGTATCAAGTAGTCAGGCTACCATCCACGCAGCCCCAAACCAGACTGGTCACAGCTGTGGTTGTGGTTGGCGTTAATGCAAGGAATGTGGAGGAGGGCCTCCCTAAACCCCAAACTCCACGATGAAATGAGTCACAGGCCTTCCCTCAACAGCGGGGCTGAGGCTGGACTTGGACATGGGAAGTTGATTGAAGATGAGGTTGGGAGAAAAAGGGCACCCGGTGCCCACTCCTCTGACTCATCAGACACTCCACCCTTTCAGGACCACCAATGAAGCGTCTTTCCTCCGTTTGCCCCACAGATTTAATGTTTACAGTGGGCATACACAACTCTGTGTCCCGTTGCTCCAATGACTCCTGATCACTTTTTTTCAGAGATATACTGTCAATATTTCAGATGTAGTGTCCATCATGTTTTGCTAACTCTGTACCTGCATGGTGCTAATGCACAGGCTCCTGTGGATGACAAACTGGCTGAGGGCTGCAGATCTCTTGTAGCTGTTCCGTCCATGGACCATAAGGAGACGGCCTAAATGTTTGAACTGAGTCACGGAGAAGTCAGCAGCCAATGATGCCTGTTTTCCTTCCTGTCAAACATGCGGCAGAGAAGGCATTGAGGACATGCTGAGAGAAGCCTTTTCCTCAACTGAAATATGTCATAACTTATTTGTAGCATGACAAATGTTGACAGGAAACACAAAATGTCTATCAGCTCTCCCAAAGAAAAAAAAAAGGAAAAGAACAACCTGTTTTTGTGACTGCTGCTTTAAATCATAACTTCACCACACCTCGTAGTTGACTCAAGAGGGAGCAGGTCATCCGTTTCTCAAACAGCACAAACCAACTCAGTGGTTGTGTCTCAAATCATGAACAGGAATTCAGGTGTGGACATCTACAATGAGCGGTTCCCCTTAAACGTTTGCTTGCAATAGTGAGCGTTCAACAGTAACATATATCTATAAAGATTTGTTGAATTTTCAGGATACTTATTACAAAACCACAACTTCATGTTCCTATTAAAAACATTACTAAAAACCCTAATATGGCCACTAACAAAATAAATGCAAAAATCCACAGTAACTGATCCTGTTGGAAATATAACTGCCCAACAACAATACATTATCTGTTCTTGAGCTGCTATGGAGATGCATCACAGCCAAAGCTCTGGACTGTGTTCAGACCAATGAAACTGAGGAAAACATTTGCAGTATCCACCAGAGTGACTGGCCAGAATTTTAAACACTTTTCTACATTTTGTCAGGCTGAATACAGCCTAGGTTTTGCTTTTAAGTACAGCCTGCACAAGGTAAATTCATCCAGCAGGTTTTCTTCACCTTCCAAGTTGCACTGGCAACATTTCCTGTATATTCGTTCTGTGAACTGTTTCTGTAATTTATAACGTCACAAAAAAGTCACTACACTACTGATAACAGACAGTGAATCATAATATTGTCCTGCCATCATTATTTCTTTTGTGCATGCAACAGATCCTCATAAAAACCAAAGAGGAATCATCTGTGTGCACGTTCCTCTCTGAACGTGAGAGAAATCTTCACAGGAAACTCAAAGCGACAACTGTGAAAGCGGCACAGCGATGCGAGGTGATGAGATGGACAGAGTCTTACTTTTCCTTCTACTCCCACGCCACAGTCTGCTTCCTGGATCATGCTGACATCGTTTCCTCCATCCCCTAAGAGAAAACAAAAGCCACAGAGGTGTCAGGATTCACATCGGTGAGTCTACTACAGACTTTTAACGAGTGTATTGTCTATGTGTGATAAGTCGGACACGCCCTTAATTTGAGTTGATTAGCAGATCAGTTCAAGGCCCACAGAAAGGAAGATCAGCTGTCGGTTTACAACTGAAAAGATAACGGAAACCTGTCATCTACAGATAAGCTAAAGACAAAATATATATAATATCACGAGTTACCACTGGGAGTACTGGTGAGATAAACTGGCCTGTGCCACAAAGGTACAAAGGTTTGTAGCTGTGGCATAAGAATATGGAGAATATTGTGAGTTGCACTGAAAACCACTTAGCCATCTGTGAGCTTTTATTTTTTGGCCTGTACACATTTCATCTGTTAACAAGCAATTTCTGTGTAACTTTTTCATCTGATGCAGATACTCAAAGCATTCTACATGATGCCTCATATTCACCCACCCACACACACACACACAGCAATGTGGGGATTAAACGTGTACGGCCTTTGTGCCTTTAGGATTTAAGCCATTAAAAGAATTTTCTGTGGCACCACTACAGTTTTATTTATTAGCCTTTAACTAGGTGATTCACAATATGAAAAACTGAAAAACTCCTTTGTCCCTCATGCGATCAGACTGTAAAACTCCTCACTCGGGGGTTTGAGGAGTAACAGGAAGACAGAGGGCGGGAAGGAGAGGAAAAGTAGTCGCCAGTAGCGAGCCATATTTCTGGTATTTATATTTGTATTTACATTTTACAAATTGTTTTTTTTTTTTACTTTCACGTTTGAGATTGTGTGCTTCTTACCCTGTGTGCTGCTATACAATGCTACTGGAACCTCAATTTCCCTGAGGGAGTCTTTCCAGGGATTAATGAAGTTCTATCTAATCTAATATGACATTGCCAATATGATCAAAATTTGCGGTTTCTGGAAAAAATTCATAAATAGTTCCATGATGCCTCATAACCGCGCAAAATACTGACCAAGCTCCGGGATGTTAATGCATTTTCAATGGGGATTCACGACTGAACACACTCAGAAAAACACTCGCAAAATATGTGTTAAAATGCCGTTCTGACCTGGATACTGAGCCAGTAAAATTATTTAACATTAAATCATGTCAAGAAAGTATTAAACTTACTCTGACACACACACTATTCCCAAATATTAGTGTTGAAAGTTACACAGATCTGATCTGTTAAGCTGCTGAGCTGAGAAGTCCAGCTGCTGCTGTTTTCAGCTCAGCGCGACTCCTAAAACCATCACCAAACATTGATTTATATACACACACATATATATATATATACAACCCCTGGCAAAAATTAGGATGTTCATTCAGTTGTTTAATTTTGTAGAAAAAAAGCAGATCACAGACATGACAAAACTAAAGTCATTTCAAATGGCAACTTTCTGGCTTTAAGAAACACTATAAGAAATCAAGAAAAAAAGATTGTGTCAGTCAGTAACGGTTACTTTTTTAGACCAAGCAGAGGAAAAAAATATGGAATCACCCTGTAAATTTTCATCCCCCAAATTAACACCTGCATCAAATCAGATCTACTCACTGACATTGACCCTATGTGTCTTTTTGCAAGGAATGTTTTTGCAGTTTTTGCTCTATGGCAAGATGCATTATCATCTTGAAAAATGATTTCATCATCCCCAAACATCCTTTCAATTGTCCAAAATATCAACGTAAACTTGTGCATTTATTGATGATGTAATGACAGCCATCTCCCCAGTGCCTTTACCTGACATGCAGCCCCATATCATCAATGACTGTGGAAATTTACATGTTCTCTTCAGGCAGTCATCTTTATAAATCTCATTGGAAAGGCACCAAACAAAAGTTCCAGCATCATCACCTTGTCCAATGCAGATTCGAGATTCATCACTGAATATGACTTTCATCCAGTCATCCACAGTCTACAATTGCTTTTCCTTAGCCCATTGTAACCTTGTTTTTTTCTGTTTAGGTGTTAATGATGCCTTTCGTTTAGCTTTTCTGTATGTAAATCCCATTTCCTTTAGGCGGTTTCTTACAGTTCGCTCACAGACGTTGACTCCAGTTTCCTCCCATTCGTTCCTCATTTGTTTTGTTGTACATTTTTCGATTTTTGAGACATATTGCTTTAAGTTTTCTGTCTTGACGCTTTGATGTCTTCCTTGGTCTACCAGTATGTTTGCCTTTAACAACCTTCCCATGTTGTTTGTATTTGGTCCAGAGTTTAGACACAGCTGACTGCGAACAACCAACATCTTTTGCAACATTGCGTGATGATTTACTCTCTTTTAAGAGTTTGATAATCCTCTCCTTTGTTTCAATTGACATCTCTCGTGTTGGAGCCATGATTCATGTCAGTCCACTTGGTGCAACAGCTCTCCAAGGTGTGTTCACTCCTTTTTAGATGCAGACTAACGAGCAGATCTGATTTGATGCATGTTTTGGGGATGAAAATTTACAGGGTGATTCCATAATTTTTTCCTCAGAATTTAGTGATTCCATATTTTTTTCCTCTGCTTGGTCTAAAAAAGTAACTGTTACTGACTGCCACAATTTTTTTTTTCTTGATTTCTTATAGTGTTTCTTAAAGCCAGAAAGTTGCCATTTGAAATGACTTTAGTTTTGTGTCATGTCTGTGATCTGCTTTTTTTCTACAAAATTAAACAACTGAATGAACATCCTCCGAGGCCGGTGATTCCATAATTTTTGCCAGGGGTTTTATATATATATATATATATATATATATATATATATATATATATATATATATACACACACACACTCAACAAAAATATAAACGCAACACTTAATTTGGTTTTGCTCCCTTTTTGTATGAGATGAACTCAAAGATGTAAAACTTTTTCCACATACACAATATCACCATTTCCCTCAAATATTGTTCACAAACCAGTCTAAGTCTGTGATAGTGAGCACTTCTCCTTTGCTGAGATAATCCATCCCACCTCACAGGTGTGCCATATCAAGATGCTGATTAGACACCATGATTAGTGCACAGGTGTGCCTTAGACTGCCCACAATCAAAGGCCATTCTGAAAGGTGCAGTTTTGTTTTATTGGGGGGGATACCAGTCAGTATCTGGTGTGACCATTTCCCTCATGCAGTGCAACACATCTCCTTCACATAGAGTTGATCAGGTTGTCAATTGTGGCCTGTGGAATGTTGGTCCACTCCTCTTCAATGGCTGTGTGAAGTTGCTGGATATTGGCAGGAACTGGTACACGCTGTCGTATACGCCGGTCCAGAGCATCCCAAACATGCTCAATGGGTGACATGTCCGGTGAGTATGCCAGCCATGCAAGAACTGGGACATTTTCAGCTTCCAAGAATTGTGTACAGATCCTTGCAACATGGGGCCGTGTATTATCCTGCTACAACATGAGGTGATGTTCTTGGATGTATGGCACAACAATGGGCCTCAGGATCTCATCACGGTATCTCTGTGCATTCAAAATGCCATCAATAAAATGCACCTGTGTTCTTCGTCCATAACAGACGCCTGCCCATACCATAACCCCACCGCCACCATGGGCCACTCGATCCACAACATTGACATCAGAAAACCGCTCACCTACACAACGCCACACACGCTGTCTGCCATCTGCCCTGGACAGTGTGAACTGGGATTCATCCATGAAGAGAACACCTCTCCAACGTGCCAAACGCCAGCGAATGTGAGCATTTGCCCACTCAAGTCGGTTACGACGACGAACTGGAGTCAGGTCGAGACCCCGATGAGGACGACGAGCATGCAGATGAGCTTCCCTGAGACGGTTTCTGACAGTTTGTGCAGAAATTCTTTGGTTATGCAAACCGATTGTTTCAGCAGCTGTCCGAGTGGCTGGTCTCAGACGATCTTGGAGGTGAACATGCTGGATGTGGAGGTCCTGGGCTGGTGTGGTGACACGTGGTCTGCGGTTGTAAGGCTGGTTGGATGTACTGCCAAATTCTCTGAAACGCCTTTGGAGACGGCTTATGGTAGAGAAATGAACATTCAATACACGAGCAACAGCTCTGAATGACGTTCCTGCTGTCAGCATGCCAACTGCACGCTCCCTCAAATCTTTGCTCATCTGAGCAAAACCAAAAGTGTAGCGTTTATATTTTTGTTGAGTGTATATATATATCTTCTTCTTTGTCTTTCGGCTGGTCCCGTTAGGGGTCGCCACAGCAGATCAATCGTTTCCATCTCACCCTGTCCTCTGTATCTTCCTCTGTCACACTAACCACCTGCATGTCCTCTCTCAGTACATCCATGAACCTCCTCTTTGGTCTCGCTCTTCTCCTCCTGCCTGGTGGCTCCATCCTCAGCATCCTTCTCCCTATATACCCTGGGTCCCTCCTCTGCACATGTCCAAACCATCTCAATCTCGCCTCTCTGACTTTGTCTCCAAACCGTCCCACCTGAGCTGTCCCTCTGATATGTTCATTATATTGATATTCTTGTCACTCCCAAAGAGAATCTCAACATCTTCAGCTCTGCCACCTCCAGCTCTGCCTCCTGTCTTTTTGTTAGTGCCACTGTCTCTAAACCATACAACATAGCTGGTCTCACTACTGTTTTGTAAACTTTCCCCTTCACTCTTGCTGATATTCTTCGGTCACAAATCACTCCTGCCACCTTTCTCCACCCACTCCACCCTGCCTGCACTCTTCTTCACCTCTCTACCACACTCTCCATTACTTTGAACAGTTGACCCCAAATATTTAAACTCATCTACTTTCACCACTTCTACTCCTTGTAACTACACTATTCCACTGGGCTCCCTCTCATTCACACACATGTACTCAGTCTTGCTTCTACTGACTTTCATTCCCCTTCTCTCCAAAGCATATCTCCACTTCTCCAGACTAGACTCAACTTGCTCTCTACTCTCACTACAGATCACAATGTCATCTGCAAACATCATAGTCCATGGGGACTCCTGTCTGATCTCATCTGTCAACCTGCCCATCACCACTGCAAACAAGAAAGGACTCAGAGCTGATCCTTGGTGTAATCCCACCTCCACCTTGAATGAGTCTGTCATTCCAACTGCACATCTCACCGCTGTCACACTATTCTTGTACATGTCCTGCACTACCCTAACGTACTTCTCTGCCACTCCAGACTTCCTCATACAATGCCACAACTCTTCTCTTGGCACCCTATCATAAGCTTTTTCTAAGTCCACAAACACACAATGTAACTCTTTCTGTCCTTCTCTGTACTTTTCCAACAGTATTCTCAGAGCAAACATTGCATCTGTAGAGCTCTTTCTCGGCATGAAACCATATTGCTGCTCACAGATCTTCACCTGTTTTCTAAGCCTAGCTTCTACTACTCTTTCCCATAACTTCATGCTGTGGCTGATCAGCTTTATGCCTCTGTAGTTACTGCAGCTCTGCACATCACCCTTGTTCTTGAAAATAGGAACCAGCACACTTCGTCTCCACTCCTCAGGCATCCTCTCACTTTCCAAGATTTTATTAAACAATCTGGTTAGAAACTCTACTGCCATCTCTCCTAGACATTTCCATGCCTCCATTGGAATGTCATCTGGACCAACTGCCTTTCCACTCTTCATCCTCTTCATAGCAGCCCTCACTTCGTCCTTGCTAATCTCTTTTACTTCCTGATTTACTCTCACCACATCATCCAGCCTTTTCTCTCGCTCATTTTCTTTATTCATCAACTCTTCAAAATATTCCCTCCACCTTCTCAGCACACACTCCTCACTTGTCAGCACATTACCATGTGTATCTTTTACCACCCTAACCTGCTGCACATCCTTTCCAGCTCTGTCCCTTTGTCTGGCCAATCGGTACAAGTCCTTTTCTCCTTCCTTACTATTCAACTTCTTGTACAGCTCGCAATATGCCTTTTCCTTTGCTTTTGCCACTTCTCTTTTCGCCTTACGCCGCATCTCATTGTACTCCTGTCTACTTTCTTCATCTCTCCGACTATCCCAAAACTTTTTCGCCAACCTCTTTCTCCTTATGCTTTCCTGGACCTCTTCATTCCACCACCAAGTCTCCTTGTCTTCCTTCCACTGTCCAGATGTCATACCCAGTACTGTCCTAGCCGTCTCCCTCACCACATCTGCAGTACTTTTCCAGTTGTCCAAAACTGCTTCCCCTCCAACCAGTGCTTCTCTCACCTGCTCGCTAAATTTCACACAACAGTCTTCCTCCTTCAGCTTCCACCATCTGATCCTTTGTTGAGCTCTCACTCTCTTCTTCTTCTTTACCTCTAAAGTCATCCTACAAACAACCATCCTATGCTGTCTAGTGACACTCTCTCCTGCTACCACCTTACAGTCTGTGATTTCTTTTAGCTTGCATCTCCTATAAAGAATGTAGTCCACCTGTGTGCACCTTCCTCCACTCTTATATGTTACCCTGTGCTCCTCCCTTTTCTTAAAGTAGGTATTCACCACAGCCATTTCCATCCTTTTTGCAAAATCAACTACCATCTGTCCTTCCCCATTCCTATCCTTGATACCATATCTTGAGTGTATATATATATATATATATATATATATATATATATATATATATATATATATATATATATATATATATATATATATATACACACATATATATACACAGACAGACACACACACAGTGGTCCCTCGCTATAACGCGGTTCACCTTTTGCGGCCTCGCAGTTTCGCGGATTTTTTGCTTTTTTTTTTTTTTACAGCGCATTGTGTTCTGCATCCTCATCAAGCAGGGTGGTCGCGGCACCGTGAAGGGAGAGTACACGCATTGTGTTCTGCGTGTCTGTTTACAAGAATCTTCTCACCCAGAAGAAAAAAAGAGCGCCAACAACTGCCGATAAATGTGTTCTTCACTCGGAAAAAGACACCTGGTCCGAGACATGACATGACAGTGGCGCGGCGGCAGGACGAAGAGACGCGATCAGAAGAACTGTGAAATACTGGTCAGTCACTATTAATAATTTCTTATGTGTCCAAACTCGTAGGTTCATCATTAAAATTAAATTTGTTAATTCTAAAAGCCATCATAATTATTTATAGGAAAACGTTCTATTTTTATTCCTCAAACAAATGTTTGGGCCTGAAAACAGGTTGGTCTTATTTTTCTACTAAGGTTTGAACTTTGAGAATGCCTGTTTGAGAAAAGTGTATAAAGTGTGTAGCGAGGGGTTTTACAGCCTTAAAACATCTATAATAATTGTAAAAAATAACGCTGACTACTTCGCGGATTTTGCTCATTATTTTTTAGAACGTAACTCCCGCGATAAACAAGGGACCACTGTGTGTATATATATATATATATATATATATATATATATATATATATATATATATATATATATATATATATATATATATATATATATATTTTTTTTTTTTTTTTTTTTTTGACAATTATTGTTTATTGTCCGAGTTTCATTCATGCAGTCAGTGGTGGGTGTGTGTGTGTGTGCACACATTTCTGTGTGTGAGTGGTGTGTGTAAGTGTGGTCTGTGTCCTCGACGACACAGACACGGGCAGGAAACATACACCTATTTATCAACCAAATGTCACGGACAAAGTGAAAAGAAGAACCAAAACCACTTACTTATGGAAGCAAATATTGTCTCCCTTGTTCCTCCGTTTGTGGCTTTGCCAACATGCGCAGCTTTCCGGCATATTCTACCTTTTTCTTGACGAGACTAAGAGAACTTCATCGAGCGCGCTCAGTAAACTGCCCGGAACACCCAACCAGTGACGCCAACCAGAAGTGCCCTCCACTGACTTCAGCCAGTGGCCATTTACATGTCAATTTAGCGGAAAATTTGATTCAAATAATTTTATCTACACTGCGCTCAAACATTTTGTAAGTGTATGAATAACAATTTTTACCGAGGAATGCACAAATTCTTAAAACGTGTTTGTTTCCCTTTAAGGACCTTATCCATAAAGAACAAACAAACAAAAAAAGAAGTAGACAGTAGTATTAGTAGTGATAAATATCCTACTTGCCATTTTCATTCTACTCACCGACAGCACAGGTGAGTTTGCCTGTGCGCTCCTGCAGCAGTCGGACTATCTGAGCTTTCTGAGTCGGCGCACATCGACAGCAAACCACAGCAGGACACTGGCACGCAAGCTCCATGAACTCATACTCGTAATATTTCAGACACACCTAAAAGCAATCCAAGAGAAATTTATAAATAAGCAACTCCGGGTGTTTTTACACAGTCAGAATTATCAGATAAACCGCTTTAGAATGCGAGTATCTGAAAAAGGCAACATGAGTTGAAATACATTTCATGCAGAGGAAACAAATTTTCATGTGTGTGCATCATAACATCGGCAACAAATTGGAACATATAAAATGCCTTGTATGTGAATGCAAAGAATAACAGTCAAGTACTTTAATAATGCTTTTCCATCCATTTTCTTCCACTTCATCCGAGGTCGGGTCGCGGGGGCAGCAGCTCAAGCAAAGCTGCCCAGACCTCCCGATCCACACACACCTCCCCCAGCTCCTCCGAGGCGTTCCCAAGCCAGCTGAGAGCGTGTCCTGGGTCTTCCCCGGGGCCTCCTCCCGATGGGACGTGCCTGGAACACCTCTCCAGCGAGGCGTCCAGGGGACATCCGGAAAAGATGCCCGAGCCACCTCAGCTGGCTACTTTCAACATGTAGGAGCAGCGGCTCAACTCTGAGCTCCTCCCATGTGACCGAGCTCCTCACCCTAACTCTGAGGGAGCGCCCAGCCACCCTGCAGAGGAAACTCATCTTGGCCGCTTGTACTCGCGATCTTGTTCTTTCGGTCATGAGCCAAATCTCATGACCATAGGTGAGGGTCGGAACGTAGATCGATCGGTAAATCGAGAGCTTTGCCCCTCTAATCAGCTCTCTCTTCACCACGACGGTCCAATACAGCAACCGCATCACTGCAGACGCTGCACCGATCCGATAAAGCTTTTTGTTAAATTTATTTATAACTAGAAGCACTCGGAGAGCGCAAACCTCTGCCAAGACCATAGGGTCACTGACATGACATGGAATACCCTTTGGCAAAAAAACTTATTCCACGTTGTTTCACGCATCTACACGTCATGTTTCAGATTCAGTGGTTAACCCTCTGAGGTCCGAGGGCATTTTTGGACAGTTCACTCGCCTTGCATAAATGTTTTATTATTGCTTTTAACAGCTCTCCCTGCATCCCACAATCAAGTTTTATGTCTCTTTTTTTTCAGGACAACCTGTACTTTCAAAATATATATACTATAGTTGTGTTTTATAAGTGTAATAAAGGTTTACAATCAGAAATAAGAAAGGAAAAAGTAAAGCGGAGAATAATTTTCCACACACATTTATTCAAAACACAGAGCAAACAAACTATAATAAATTAGTAATACATCACTCCTAAAAACAATGTTTGGTGTGTCACGTGAGGTGAATCTGCCCTACGACTGGATTTTGGAAAACCATGTGACGGTGAACCAATTCCAATTGGACACTCACATTGCTTACGTCATCACACAGCTTCTATGAGGAGAACACAGATGCTGGATGGTGGCTCAAAAGTCTGCAGAGTTAACTTTTCAGCAAAAAAAAAAAAAGTAAGTTTCTATCTCATATCATTAAAAAGTTATTTATAATTTAGTAAAGCTTGGACTCAGCCATCGTATGTGACGGCATCGGCCCCAGAGGGTTAAACCCTTAGATCTTCAGCAAATGTATTTATAAAGAGAAACTGCATGAACTACACAAGTTTTTTTTTAAATTTTCTAATAAGTTTATTCAATGAGGAGAAATGGTAAATTATTGTTGTGTCATAACTTAATTTTTGTTCAGCCTTTGTGACCTGTCTTCATGAAGTCAGATGAAAAAAATGTTGAAATTGGCCCTATCCTGCAATGACAAAGAATCCTTAAACAAATTACTGGATCCGGACCGTGTTCCGGATCATTACCAATATTTAATGACTTATAAGTTAGGCCAAGATACGCCCCTGGTAAAAATTTCATTGAAATCTGTTGAGGATTTTTTGAGTAATCCTGCTAACAACCAACCAACCAACAAACAAACGGATGCAACCGAAAACAACCTTGGCGGAGGTAAATATCTCATTTTGGCCACACACCCACATTTTACCTCAAGTGAGTCCCCTGATATCACCAGTGCACAGTCATGTTTTCTCCTGAAAGCATTGAGCTCCAGGTGGGCCTCCCCTCGTGTCGTCACCTGCAGCGATTACAAGCATTTTAATAAACGCCAATATATCCAAACATAAAAAAAAAAAAAATTTAGTCCATCAAACATGCTGATAGTTACTTAAAATGCATCTCTTAAAAATTCAACTGCAACAGTGAAACAGTGATGAGAAACATCAAAACAACAAATACGTGCTCCTCAAAGGAAGGAACAGAAAAATGAACCACTGATTATTTACGTCAAGTCATTCTCACATGGAAAGTCATTAGCTTGTAGAACAATATACAGCATAATAAGATTAAGTGGAGTTGTAAAAGTTGTGTGAGGTCCAAATATATACACACACACACACACACACCCCCCTCAGAAATATTGCAACACTGACATGGCACAGTGTTAATCTGTCAACAAAAGTTATGCTCTGGTATGAATATCCTTCAAAAGCTGACTATTCATACGTCAATCCAGATCAGACCACTGGTGGTAACCAGGAAACTAATCCAGATGCATGTCAGCACTCCTCCGTCCATTGGGACAGGAGTTTTCAAGCCCTGCCAACCATTGTTGTTCACTTCCAGTCACCACAGTTGTACGCACGTTTTAACCTTCCTATATGGCAGGCTATCCTTCTGCTCTGGCACGGTTCCAGAGGGGAAGGCAACGCGGACCATCAAAGCAGCGAGGAAGCCAAAAAGCTGCTAAACAAATTAGAAAGTGAGCCCTCTGCATGTTCCCTCTGGGAGTGGTTCGGATGGTTTCTCCTCTGTGTTTGAGTGGAGGCATGTTTGTTCTCTCTGACAGTGGCTTGGATGCTTTCGCTGGTGGGAGTTGATTTATTCAGCTGTGGATGCTGGCTTGGGCAACGTGCGTATTTGTGTGGAGCCGTATGACCACGAGATAATGGACCTTGGTCGTACAGAGGATGCACACCCGTGGGCCGTCAGAGTCAGGAAATCGCCACTGGCCTGTTGAACTGGCGTGAACTCTGCAGCACTAAAACGCACTATTACACACCTCATATCAACATCAGGAAAATGGGTCCTTGTCCTGCACTTACAGGTCTGAAGACATGGATGTCCTGGCTGCGGGTGATCAAATGGGCATTCTTGGCTGTGCAAGTGGCTGTTTCAAGCTTGTCTCCTGTCAGCATCCAAACCTACACAGGAACCAGAGTGTGACACATACAATTAAGATGCAGGATTTATGTTTAAATTTCATGGATAAGAAAATGTAACTCATGTTTCTTGAATGTCTCCAGCACATTCAAGAAACATTCACAGCTCATTTCTTGAGCAGTGAATGTTCATCTATGAATTATATGTGGGCACTTTCACATTAAAGGGTATATAATGAAAATCATATTAATAGTGAAATTGTGACTAGATTCTTTAGTTTATTTCAGTAATATTAGTTTTTATACATAACAGCCACATTGTGACTAATCATGTCAATTAAGTAAGCTCTTCTATGATTTGTTAAAAAGTTATAAATTTGTATGTATATTTCATTGCATTGTTAAACTATAAAGGGCAGGACTATGTTTTATGTAAATAATAAAAAAAAACCTTTGGCATGTACTAATACTATCTCACCCATTTATTTTTAATGCTGATGGATTTTTTTAAGTAACTAATGTACTTTTTAAAAATGAGTCTTACAAACTTGGAAATTACAAAAAAAAAAAAAAAAAAAAAATCCCTCCAACACAAGACCAAAAAAACCCCTCAGATTTATTCATTTTACAATTACCTTACAAAATGCCTGACCTACATTTTTTGTTGTGCTGTGGATGTAGCAAAAATGGGACTTCTCTTCATTAAAAATTCTGTCCCCTCCAACACAGCAGAGTGTGGCACCAGATCAGTGGTGAGCACAGTTCAGCTAATCCAATAACAATAATTATCGAAGCTAATGTTTTTGCTAAAGGATTAGCTTTTCAGGTAAGTTTTAAAACCATCATTGGATCAATTTCTTCCGATAACTTTTTTTTTTTTTTTTTTGCTGGTGAGCAAAGCTTAATGGTCAAAAACGTTTTAGTCCGTCTGTTGTGTATATGTGGCAGACTGGCTGTCACTTGCTGATGACATCATCATTAAGCGCAAAACGTGATTGGCTGGTCAACATGGGGCATTGTGGGTAGTGTAGTTCAGGTTCACTTTGGACATTAAAGTGAGTGCTATCGTCTGCTCAACACAAAAACAAAACTGACTAATTTTAACATTATTTTATTTCTTTGTTGCTGCTGACGGTATAATTTAATCAAGACTTGGTGAGGGAGACGGGGCTCTCACGGCGCAGCTGTGTACAGAGGAACAACTTCATTATTTAGACACTGTTTTGGATAATAAAAAAAAGGACGCTTTATGTGGAATATTTCTTCAGATGAATCCCACTGAAACTAACAGGTAAGAATTTATATTTATATTTTATTCTGCCAATCAATGCATTAATGTATGTATTTTAGTTTTTAAGCCGCAGGGTTCAAAGCGTGTGAAAAAAATCAACAGCTGTTTAGTTCGTAAATGACGGTGTATCTAATACCGAGATAAACTGTGACTTTTAATACTGTGTTTATATTGAAAGATTATAACTGTTTCGGGTTTAATTTTTGTATTCATTATTTTTTCATGCATTCTTGTGTGTTTGTGATCCTTGAATTTACCCAGCAGCCCCTGCGGTGCTTAAAGTGAAACTGGTTTTAGAAGCCGACAGTGTAATCTGATGTGGCCACATCCAAATCAATACTAAAAGTTATCAGTTATCTGTAAAAGAAAAATGTTTTAGCAGTTTATCATCATAAAAGATATCTTTTCGGTTATCGGATTAATGGAAGCTAACTTTTGGTTAGCTGTGCCCACCACTGCACCAGATTCAGAAAGGCTTTTTGGAGAGATGAATGTATCAGAGTCCAAAGGGATATACATTTCTATTTGTGAAGGATTTGTTTCTATGATAAGGATCATATTTTCTAAATAGAATGTACTTTACGTTTGATCCACTAAATGCAAAAGTTGTGTCTTGTTGTGTTTTGGGTACCCTTTAACCTCAAACATCAGCACAACAGTCTTGGTTTTTGCATCTGAAATAGATGTGCAGATATGCACCTCAAGCTAAGATAAAAAACTAATTTGAGGACTAACATCTTTCTTTGATTCTTAGTCTTGTTCAGTTTGTTGCCATTATGAGCTGTGGGGCCATTTGCTCTGCAGACCTTAATGCCTGCATTTCGGAGGATTTCCAGGGTGGGCCTGACATCGGTCTGGAGCTGGTCTTCCACTCCAGTCAGACAAAGCAGCTCCATTTCCATCTCCAAACTCTCAATCACCGTGGCCACTTTCAGAGAGCGGTCATGGACGCTGAGTTTGGCCTGAACATAACGTGCCTGTGAGCAGAAATTAAGTGAGAAAAGAGGAAATACAATGAATATAGTTAATTACCATCACAGAAAGACCACAGACTGAAAACAGAGACCCACAGAACAACATGCTGTGGAAGGCCGAACAAAACCCGGAGAAGAATAAACAACAATAAGAACACCTATTATTATTACTAATTATTATAGCATCTATGTACAATTATCATACACATACCATACTTCTTTATAGGGATGTAGTAATTAAATTCATGATTCTATACAATTCACAATTCTGAGTCCCTAATATAATTTCCTCTCATTTAGTTTTTTCAAGAATGAGCTTCAGACAAAGTTATGACTGAAAAATATACCTTTATTTCTATAAGTTGTGTCCTCTTAAAGGTTCACATGAAAGTTATAGTTTATCTTAAACAAAAATAAAAATACAATTTTTAAAACAAATGCATCAAAATAAATAAGAAATACTGCGGCACTTAAGAAACAAAAACAAATAGCAAATTATTTGCATAAAATATTGCATAAATGAAATTTTTGCTCAACGTCCATCGATTAAAAAAATGTTTTGTGAGAAAAGGCACACTGTTTGGCTGTCGGCTCAGCCCAGCTCCATTCAGGAGAAAAGTCTGTGTATGTCTACATCTGCATCTTGGAATTTTGCATTAGTAAAGCACTAAAATATCATTGACATCACCCAGCGCTGGATATCTACAAGTCTTTTCGTAAAACTGAAGCGGTATAGCTGCATTCTGCACAACCAGGAATATCTCTAATGTATCGCCCTGAAGCGAATTTTAGTTTGGTCATTCAACAGAGGCTTGTCTGTCAAATATCCAACCTAAAACTAACTTCACCTCAGTCTCTGGTGTGTGTGCATGAGTGAAACAGCACTGAGATTCATTCTTCATCTTTATCAACTTAAATAGTCACACATTCACATGGATTTGTAACTGATTCACAATGCATTGTTACATCTCTGCTTCGAGTTTGAAATACAATATTTAAACTATGCCTCAAACATTATTCCCACTTTATGTGCCTGTTGACCTGACAGAATGCGTCATCCTTGAGTTGTGTGTTCACTCAACACTATTTCCATGAGTGGAAACGTCTTCTGTGACCTCTGACTGAGAAAAGGTCAAATCAGAACCAACAACATGACCTTAAATCTGTACAGCCTTTTGGGGTTTTTTGTTTTTTAGATTTAAGTCATAAATAGAATTTTCTTTGGCACCACTACAGTTTGATTCATTAGCACTTAAATATGGGATTTTTATAACATTATATTACCAATATTATCAAAACTCACACTGTCTGGAGACAATTTACAATTTCTCTCCCTGAAGGGGAGAAATTCAAGCAATTGTCTGATGGCTTGAATTTCCATGACCTACATTTGATAGCGACACAACAGATCACGTGGGGGCTTCTCCTGATCTGTGCAAGGATGCTGGGAAGGACACTGCAACTACCAATTGTAGTAAGGAAAGGCAGCGTGACATCAGCTGGCTGCTCGCTTGAACAAAATAAATCATGATGGCAGAAAACGTCCCAAAACACCTTTTTTTTAGGATAAATGTTTCTCCTATACAATAGTGTTCAGAATAATAGTAGTGCTATGTGACTAAAAAGATTAATCCAGGTTTTGAGTATATTTCTTATTGTTACATGGGAAACAAGGTACCAGTAGATTCAGTAGATCAGGGGTAGGCAACCTGTTCCAGAAAGAGCCATGAGGGTGCAGGTTTTCTCTGCAGCCACTGACTCCACCAGGTGATTTCACTAATTAACTGATTCCATCTGCTCAAAGTGATATCAGTGAAATCACCTGGTGGACTCAGTGGCTGCAAAGAAAACCTGCACCCTCATGGGTCTTTCTGGAACAGGTTGCCTACCCCTGCAGTAGATTCTCACAAATCCAACAAGACCAAGCATTCATGATATGCACACTCTTAAGGCTATGAAATTGGGCTATTAGTTAAAAAAAAAAAAAAAAAAAAAAAAGTAGAAAAGGGGGTGTTCACAATAATAGTAGTTTGGCATTCAGTCAGTGAGTTTGTCAGTTTTGTGGAACAAACAGGTGTGAATCAGGTGTCCCCTATTTAAGGATGAAGCCAGCACCTGTTGAACATGCTTTTCTCTTTGAAAGCCTGAGGAAAATGGGACGTTCAAGACATTGTTCAGAAGAACAGTGTAGTTTAATTAAAAAGTTGATTGGAGAGGGGAAAACTTATACACAAGTGCAAAAAATTATAGGCTGTTCATCTACAATGATCTCCAATGCTTTAAAATGGACAAAAAAACCAGAGACGCGTGGAAGAAAACGGAAAACAACCATCAATATGGATAGAAGAATAACCAGAATAGCAAAGGCTCACCCATTGATCAGCTCCAGGATGATCAAAGACAGTCTGGAGTTACCTGTAAGATGCCTGTGTGAAGCTAATTTATTTGCAAGAATCCCCCGCAAAGTCCCTCTATTAAATAAAAGACATGTGCAGAAGAGGTTACAATTTGCCAAAGAACACATCAACTGGCCTAAAGAGAAATGGAAGAATATTTTGTGGACTGATGAGAGTAAAATTGTTCTTCTTGGGTCCAAGGGCCGCAGACAGTTTGTGAGACGACCCCCAAACTCTGAATTCAAGCCACAGTTCACAGTGAAGACAGTGAAGCATGGTGGTGGAAGCATCGTGATATGGGCATGTTTCTCCTACTATGGTGTTGGGCCTATACGATCAGTTTGGATATGTCAGAATACTTGAAGAGGTCATGTTGCCTTATGCTGAAGAGGACATGCCCTTGAAATGGGTTTTTCAACAAGACAATGACCCCAAGCACACTAGTAAACCAGCAAAATCTTGGTTTGAAACCAACAAAATGAATGCCTCACAGATGTGAAGAAATCATGAAAAACTGTGGTTATACAACTAAATACTAGTTTAGTGATTCACAGGATTGCTAAAAAAGCAGTTTGAACATAATAGTTTTGAGTTTGTAGCATCAACAGCAGATGCTACTATTATTGTGAACACCCCCTTTTCTACTTTTGTTTTTACTAATAGCCCAATTTCATAGCCTTAAGAGTGTGCACATCATGAATGCTTGGTCTTGTTGGATTTGTGAGAATCTACTGAATCTACTGGTACCTTGTTTCCCATGTGACAATAAGAAATATACTCAAAACCTGGATTAATCTTTTTAGTCACATAGCACTACTATTATTCTGAATACTACTGTATTTTGTAAAAGTTAGCAAGAAATAAACTATTCTAAATCTAAAAATGCTGCTTTTGAAACCAGATAACACAGCTGAAGTGATTTATAAGACATCTTGCTGATGTTAGCATGCACGCCGCAGGAAAGTGCATCAAGCAAGTGGGCAAGGTCAGAGGTAATTTCAAAACGCATGCGCGCTTCCTCCTGCAGTCCACGTACATGATGTCGTTAGAAGGAAAAGACAATATTTGCTGTGGAATTCCCCTCCAGATAAATATGTTCCCTTCATTAAAATGAGCTGTAATTTTGCAACTTGTTCCAAAAATGCAGTGCAGGTAAATGCAGCATATAAAAGGGGACAAAGCAGACTGCTCTTACTCAGAAGACTGAAATCCTTTGATGTCTGTAACGATATGCTTTTCCTTTTTTATCAGTCTGTTGTGGCTGTATTCTTTGCTGTTACGTGTTGGGGGAACAGCATGTCTGTCAGGGACAGTAACAGACAGGACAAATTTGTCAGGAAGTGCATGTCACTGATGGGGAGGGAGGCATCTCTGTGGATGAACTGGT
The DNA here is from genome assembly GCF_902500255.1 of Thalassophryne amazonica. Classification (NCBI taxonomy): domain Eukaryota; kingdom Metazoa; phylum Chordata; class Actinopteri; order Batrachoidiformes; family Batrachoididae; genus Thalassophryne; species Thalassophryne amazonica. The sequence continues at coordinate 126,148,072 of NC_047108.1, forward strand.
GGAGAGCAAGATGAAGTGTATTATTAACTCTATTATTAACAACAAATCTCATCCTCCACATGACACTGTGGTGCTCAGAAAAGCAACCGCAGTGACAGACTCCTCTCCATGAGATGCAGGACTGAGAGGTATAGAAGATAATTTGTCCCGGCCGCCATGAGACTCTTTAATGCCTCTTGTTGATGTATTTTTACTTTTAATGTGTTTTTTATATTTGTCTTATTTATTGGTATTTTACTGAATGGATGCATTGTGTGGGTATGTATGCAGGCTCTCGGGCAGATCAATTTCCCCTAAAAGGGGATGAATAAAGTATTTATCTATCAAAATAAAAAGACATTACAATGCTTGTCAGTTTTGTGAAATTTGAAAGGCCATACAGCTTTAAACTTCAACAGCACCCTAAACTTATTAAAGATGAATAAAGTAATGTGTGGGCAGATTTTTATTTTTTTGTAACACAAAGCAGAATGGAAATGTGCATGTAACAAAGATTCAATGTTATTCAGTTACAGGTTAAAACTAAGACATTTTTTTCTGTTCCTACATTCTGGGATAGTCAGTAATTCGTTTTAACAGTAACTAAAGGTGCTTTGACACTTGCACACATTTTGGCTCTGCACGCTTGCACACTTCATCATGACAGTACCACCCGCTTTGTGCGCTGGATGCTGCATACATAAAATAATTATTTTGGAGGAGATTAATCATTTTCTGTCAGAGTTTGGCTGTTTAAAACACCTCTATTCGCTTCTGGAATCACAGAGGACCATTTTGTCTCTCTCTCTCTCTGTGTGTGTGTGTGAGAGAAAGTATTTGGAACAGTCAAAAAGGAAAATATTTGTAATGTTTATATTGTCATGGCTTGGTAAAACAGTTGCATGTTCATTCCTTCTTATGAGCAGCTGTAAAAGTATGTTTACGATAGATTTAACATCTTGTTATAACCGATAAGAGGAGCTGTGCTGTCATGCTGTGCTGTGATGCAGTGCACTGACGTAATTACTTGCACTCACACGCAGTTTTTTTTTTTTTTTTTTAAACTGTATGCAATGTTCACGTGAAGTTCACGTAATTAGTGCATGACGGAGCTTTTGAACATTTAAAAATTTTCTTTACGCACTTGCATGAAGCCGTGCACAGTTTACAACGAGTTTACTCTCATACATAGCAGTGTGTGCAAGTGCGCGGATCAAAGTGGTGCAAATGTCAAGGCAGCTTAAGTCCCTTCAGTTTGCTCCCTTGTTTTGCACTCAGGGTCACCACAGTAAATCCAAGGTGGATCTGCAAGTTTTACACTGGATGCCCTTCCTGACGCAACTCCACATTACATGGAGAAATGTGGCAGGGGTGGGGTTTGAACCGCACTGAAACCAAGTGCTCCAGCCAGTTGGCCACCGCCTCTGCCAGTCAGCAATTAGTTTTAACACAACTGTTTTGTTTGTAATTGCTGTGTTTTGTATGGTTGGTGTTTTATTGTGTTATACTTTCTGAAGCACTTTAGTATGTTTTATTTGAAAGTGCTGTATTCATTGATTCATTTCCAATACTCGCTTGTTCCAATTGAGGGTCATGGAGGTCAGGAGCCTAAAGTGCTATATAAATATCAACAACAGCAGCTTCAATTTAAAAATAAAAACAACAAAAAACTTGACAAACTACACAAACACTAATGTGATATGAATGAAATCCATTCAAAGAACATAAACTTTGATTTATCAGTTGAGGCAGTGACATGTGTGCAACCCAAAGCTACCATGGTGTAAAAGATGAAAATACACAACAAACACGATCAATTGGTTAACACCCATCTTTAATGCTCCAGCTCCTGGGCAAATTGTAGATGAGATAAGGCCAAAACAATTCGAGTGTGACTCATACAGGAACACAAACTGTGTGTGTGACTCAGTTCATGACTCACTGCTGCCCACCAGCTCAGCTCAGCTCACACAATTATACTCTTCAGTAATGGTCAACGGGCTGAAGCCTGCAGGGGAGACGCCCCGCCCTGTTCAGACAATGAGCGGGGCATGAGTGTGTGTGTGGGAAGATGGGGTATATATGGTGTGAAGGGGTCGGAGGTCAGTTGAGTTACTGAACAATATACTCGCTGAGATGCAAAAACACCAAACGTGCATAGAGTAGAATTCTGTTTTACGGTGCATCCAGAAAGTATTCACAGCGCTTCACTTTTTCCACATTTTGTCAGATTATGGCCTTATTCCAAAATGGATAAAATTTCCCTCAAAATTATACACATAATACCCCATAATGACAATGCGATTTTTTTTTTTTGGGGGGGGGGGGGGGGGGTTTGCTAATTTCTTCAAAATGAAAAATAAAAAAACCTAAGAAATAAGCATCCACAGCCTTTGCCAGGAAGCTCAAAACTGAGCTCAGGTGCATCCTGTCTCCACTGATCATCCTTAGGATGTTTCTACAGCTTAACTGGAATCAATCAATCAATCAATCGATTTTTTTATATAGCGCCAAATCACAACAAACAGTTGCCCCAAGGCGCTTTATATTGTCAGGCAAGGCCACACAACAATTATGTAAAACCCCAACGGTCAAAACGACCCCCCGTGAGCAAGCACCTGGCCACAGTGGGAAGGAAAAACTCCCCTCCAACAGGAAGAAACCTCCAGCAGAACCAGGCCCAGGGAGGGGCAGTCCACCGCTGGGACTGGCCGGGGCCGAGGGAGAGAACCAGGAAAAAGACATGCTGTGGAGGGGAGCAGAGATCGACCACCAATGACCAAATGCAGAGTGGTGCACACAGAGCAAAAAGAGAAAGAAACAATGCATCATGGGAACCCCTCAGTAGTCTACGTCTATAGCAGCATAACTAAGGGATGGTTCAGGGTCACCTGATCCAGCCCTAACTATAAGCTTTAGCAAAAAGGAAAGTTTTAAGCCTAATCTTAAAAGTAGAGAGGGTGTCTGTCTCCCTGATCTGAATTGGGAGCTGGTTCCACAGGAGAGGAGCCTGAAAGCTGAAGGCTCTGCCTCCCATTCTACTCTTACAAACCCTAGGAACTACAAGTAAGCCTGCAGTCTGAGAGCGAAGCGCTCTATTGGGGTGATATGGTACTACGAGGTCCCTAAGATAAGATGGGACCTGATTATTCAAAACCTTATAAGTAAGAAGAAGAATTTTAAATTCTATTCTAGAATTAACAGGAAGCCAATGAAGAGAGGCCAATATGGGTGAGATATGCTCTCTAGACAAATATGATTCAAACCACAGCAGCGCAGTGCCTTTAATACCTATGGCATGCTCTAATCTCTGTAATAAAATTTTATGGTCAACAGTATCAAAAGCAGCACTGAGGTCTAACAGAACAAGCACAGAGATGAGTCCACTGTCCGAGGCCATAAGAAGATCATTTGTAACCTTCACTAATGCTGTTTCTGTACTATGATGAATTCTAAAACCTGACTGAAACTCTTCAAATAGACCATTCCTCTGCAGATGATCAGTTAGCTGTTTTACAACTACCCTTTCAAGAATTTTTGAGAGAAAAGGAAGGTTGGAGATTGGCCTATAATTAGCTAAGATAGCTGGGTCAAGTGATGGCTTTTTAAGTAATGGTTTAATTACTGCCACCTTAAAAGCCTGTGGTACATAGCCAACTAACAAAGATAGATTGATCATATTTAAGATCGAAGCATTAAATAATGGTAGGGCTTCCTTGAGCAGCCTGGTAGGAATGGGGTCTAATAAACATGTTGATGGTCTGGATGAAGTAACTAATGAAAATAACTCAGACAGAACAATCGGAGAGAAAGAGTCTAACCAAATACCGGCATCACTGAAAGCAGCCAAAGATAACGATACGTCTTTGGGATGGTTATGAGTAATTTTTTCTCTAATAGTTAAAATTTTGTTAGCAAAGAAAGTCATGAAGTCATTACTAGTTAAAGTTAATGGAATACTCAGCTCAATAGAGTGACTCTTTGTCAGCCTGGCTACAGTGCTGAAAAGAAACCTGGGGTTGTTCTTATTTTCTTCAATTAGTGATGAGTAGAAAGATGTCCTAGCTTTACGGAGGGCTTTTTTATAGAGCAACAGACTCTTTTTCCAGACTAAGTGAAGATCTTCTAAATTAGTGAGACGCCATTTCCTCTCCAACTTACGGGTTATCTGCTTTAAACTACGAGTTTGTGAGTTATACCACGGAGTCAGGCACGTCTGATTTAAAGCTCTCTTTTTCAGAGGAGCTACAGCATCCAAAGTTGTCTTCAATGAGGATGTAAAACTATTGACGAGATACTCTATCTCACTTACAGAGTTTAGGTAGCTACTCTGCACTGTGTTGGTATATGGCATTAGAGAACATAAAGAAGGAATCATATCCTTAAACCTAGTTACAGCGCTTTCTGAAAGACTTCTAGTGTAATGAAACCTATTCCCCACTGCTGGGTAGTCCATCAGAGTAAATGTAAATGTTATTAAGAAATGATCAGACAGAAGGGAGTTTTCAGGGAATACTATTAAGTCTTCTATTTCCATACCATAAGTCAGAACAAGATCTACGATATGATTAAAGTGGTGGGTGGACTCATTTACTTTTTGAGCAAAGCCAATAGAGTCTAATAATAGATTAAATGCAGTGTTGAGGCTGTCATTCTCAGCATCTGTGTGGATGTTAAAATCGCCCACTATAATTATCTTATCTGAGCTAAGCACTAAGTCAGACAAAAGGTCTGAAAATTCACAGAGAAACTCACAGTAATGACCAGGTGGACGATAGATAATAACAAATAAAACTGGTTTTTGGGACTTCCAATTTGGATGGACAAGACTAAGAGTCAAGCTTTCAAATGAATTAAAGCTCTGTCTGGGTTTTTGATTAATTAATAAGCTGGAATGGAAGATTGCTGCTAATCCTCCGCCCCGGCCCGTGCTACGAGCATTCTGACAGTTAGTGTGACTCGGGGGTGTTGACTCATTTAAACTAACATATTCATCCTGCTGTAACCAGGTTTCTGTAAGGCAGAATAAATCAATATGTTGATCAATTATTATATCATTTACCAACAGGGACTTAGAAGAGAGAGACCTAATGTTTAATAGACCACATTTAACTGTTTTAGTCTGTGGTGCAGTTGAAGGTGCTATATTATTTTTTCTTTTTGAATTTGAAAAAAGTGACGTGTTGTGAATACTTTCTGGATGCACTGTATGTGAACATAGTGTAATATAAGTCTAAAATCTAAAAGACGGCTGATATTGCTACGTCACAGGCATAAACCAGAAATAGGTTTAGTGATGAACTTCTTATATGCATCAGATGTCAGACAGTCCAACAATCAACTTTCAATCAATCAACTTTTTTTTTTATATAGCGCCAGATCACAACAGACAGTTGCCCCAAGGCGCTCTATATTGTAAGGCAAGGCCATACAATAATTATGAAAAACCCCAACGGTCAAAACGACCCCCTGTGAGCAAGCACTTGGCTACAGTGGGAAGGAAAAACTCCCCTTTAACAGGAAGAAACCTCCAGCAGAACCAGGCTCATGGAGGGGCAGTCTTCTGCTGAGACTGGTTGGGGCTGAGGGAGAGAACCAGGAAAAAGACATGCTGTGGAGGGGGGCAGAGATCGATCACTAATGATTAAATGCAGAGTGATGCATACAAAGCAAAAAGAGAAAGAAACAGTGCATCATGGGAACCCCCCCACAGTCTACGTCTAAAGCAGCATAACCAAGGGATGGTCCAGGGTCACCTGATCCAGCCCTAACTATAAGCCTTAGCAAAAAGGAAAGTTTTAAGCCTAATCTTAAAAGTAGAGAGGGTATCTGTCTCCCTGATCTGAATTGGGAGCTGGTTCCACACAGGAGAGGAGCCTGAAAGCTGAAGGCTCTGCCTCCCATTCTACTCTTGCAAACCCTAGGAACTACGAGTAAGCCTGCAGTCTGAGAGCGAAGCGCTCTAATGGGGTAATATGGTACTACGAGGTCCCTAAGATAAGATGGGACCTGATTATTCAAAACCTTATAAGTAAGAAGAAGAATTTTAAATTCTATTCTAGAATTAACAGGAAGCCAATGAAGAGAGGCCAACACGGGTGAGATATGCTCTCTCCTACTAGTCCCCGTCAGTACTCTAGCTGCAGCATTTTGAATTAACTGAAGGCTTTTTAGGGAACTTTTAGGACAACCTGATAATAATGAATTACAATAGTCCAGCCTAGAGGAAATAAATGCATGAATTAGTTTTTCAGCATCACTCTAAGACAAGACCTTTCGGATTTTAGAGATATTGCGTAAATGCAAAAAGGCAGTCCTACATATTTGTTTAATATGCGCCTTGAATGACATATCCTGATCAAAAATGACTCCAAGATTTCTCACAGTATTACTAGAGGTCAGGGTAATGCCATCCAGAGTAAGGATCTGGTTAGACGCCATGTTTCTAAGATTTGTGGGGCCAAGTACAATAACTTCAGTTTTATCTGAGTTTAAAAGCAGGAAATTAGAGGTCATCCATGTCTTTATGTCTGTAAGACAATCCTGCACTTTAGCTAATTGGTGTGTGTCCTCTGGCTTCATGGATAGATAAAGCTGGGTATCATCTGCGTAACAATGAAAACTTAAGCAATACCGTCTAATAATACTGCCTAAGGGAAGCATGTATAAAGTAAATAAAATTGGTCCTAGCACAGAACCTTGTGGAACTCCATAATTAACTTTAGTCTGTGAAGAAGATTCCCCATTTACATGAACAAACTGTAATCTATTAGACAAATATGATTCAAACCACCGCAGCGCAGTGCCTTTAATACCTATGAGTATTAAAGGCACAATACTCATACAGTATTGTACACAAAGTAACAATACTGACTGAGATCCCTCCTGACTTCATGATAACACACTCACCTCAAAGTCTTGATACTGCTCCTCCGTCAGGGACGTCTTTGAGACTACAAGCACTCTCAGACCTTCTCTTGCCATATTTCCACACTATAAAACAGACAGCATTCTCATTTTATGTTTTATCAGCGTCTTTGTGCCAACCGTGGACAATGAAACATTACGTCCAGAGGAGTCATGAGAAATTGGCTTAAATTTGACATTTTTACCCAATAAAATTTTGCATTATTTTATTTAGAATGTTTTTAAATTAATTTTATATTTAAAATGCACCAAGCTGTTTAGGGGGAGTTGTACTTACAACACTCATGTGGAGGCAGATGTTTAAAAAAATTAATAAATTAATAAAAATACATGTCCAAAAATAAGGTAAATGTAAATGAGGAGAAAATGTCACGTGTTTGGCAAAAATAGATAAACCTACCTCCTCTTCGAGCCAGTCATTGTACTGGACAATTCCTGCCATTACCACATCTGCACCCTTCATGTAAAAAGTGATCTCTCCTGTCGATTCATCCTATTAACAGCAGAAATATAAACCCAAAATATCTGACTGAATGTTCACATAGCCTGTGTTTCACTCAGAAGAGTCTTGTAAACCTGCATGACTCAAAGTGCACCATATCATCAACAATCAATCAATCAACATTTATTTATAAAGCGCTTTACAGCACCGACTGGTGTCCAAAGTGCTTAACATTAAAAACACAAATTTACTAAATAAAAGACATATAAAATAAAATTTTAAAACAACACATAAAAAAAAGAACATAAAAATAACAGAACATGTCACCTCCCCACTAAGTGTTAAAAGCCAGTTTAAATAAATAAGTCTTTAACTTAGATTTAAAAATCATGTATTTGTATATATCATGTATTTGTGTTGCCTAGGAAACCTATTTCGGTACTCACAAGGGAATTTAATAAGTGTTTGAAAATATTATTCCGAGGAAGCTAATTTTCAAACCCATGTGGAGCCAAGCCTGCACAAAATAATGTTAGTCATCAGACTAAAAGTCACAAGTTCATTAAGAGGTGAGGTTTTTCCACAGATAATATTCCTTTAATATAATTCTTTTTCTCTTGAAATTTCTATTCACAGTACTGCAATAATTCAGTATAAAATTTTCCCAGAAGTATATCCTAAAAAAATAATGACAGCGTTATCATTTATTTCTGTTCAAAGTAACTGTTCCAACAACTAGAACACACAAACACACACACCAATATAAAATATAAATACATTAAACAGAACTTTTCATATTTTTGCTTTAGATGTTTTGGATGATAACACGGCAAACAGCTTGTTGTACTAAATATACATTTGACTATTGTGATGCAATCCCCCCCCCCACACAAGTTCTGGAAAAAAAAATAGGTTTGGACAAATCTAATCCTGACATTAAGAATTACCATCACATCAACCATCAATAAGCACACACGTAAAATGTTAAATCTCAACATGGACTAAAGGCAGCTGACAGAAACAAACAACAATCACAGATAATTAAACCACATGTGCACTCACTCGCACTATGATGCCCATCCTTTTGCTCTCGTAGGTGAAAGGGAATATCTGCAGGATGGTGAAGTTCAAAATTTGGCCAGTAGGGGTCCGCAGCTGCATGGAAGACTGGTCCCTTCCCACTAGTGTCAGACCAACACTTTCAGTCCACTGCACCAGCGACACCTACCAGCACCAAAATATAAGAATCTACCATGGGGAGTAACAAAATACACAACTGAATTCAAGGATGTTAAGATAAATATACTGTAATTATTACGGGACAACAAAAATTAAAACTATCAGAGAGGAAAAAAATGGATGTCAATACACTGCTTTTTTCCTTCAAGCACTGGATGTTCTATTACATGAATAGCAAACATAACCATGAAGGACACTTTGGATGGAGGAGGTTGTCAGAGAGCACAGTAAGCATTCAGCATCAATCAGCCTGAGCCATTTTCAGCACTCAAGACTATTGATTGACAAACTGGGGAGATGTCCGAATTTCCAATTTGAAGTGTTTATGTTTGAAGAGGACAATATGACATCCATTAATATAATGTTAGAGTCTGTGTGTATGGAAAGAGAAAACACGACTTAACTTCCACAAACAATCACATACCCAATTCATCGTCTACCGTCTGGCAGCACTAATAGTTGTGCGGCTAAATTCACACAGATGACAGAAAACAACAGACTGCCATGTCTCGGCTCTAATTTTAAACCACAGGCTCTGTGGTTTCAAAAATGACTGATTTTGAAAATATATGACCGTGTAGTCTGACGATGCCTGGCAAAGAGCAGAAAAGCTGACTACCGTATTGTTTGTCAGCTAGGTTGGGAGGTATGTAGACTTTCTTAGTCACCGTCTCAAAATATTCAGTGAGGAGGTATGTCTGTTCGCCACAGCAACTTTGATTAATACAGAGGCAACATACGCCTGAAAGGTGTTTTCTTTCTTCTTCTTTTTTTTTAAAGCAAATAAAATGAGTCACAGCAGACTAAAAAAAGCTACTTGGATGAGTGGAAAAACTAGACTAAAAGCAGTACAGCTGCTTTTCATTAAACATCTAGGCATCTACCCCCACATGGATGAAAGCATGCAAATACAACATTTAGAAACCAACATGAGTTGGTTTATTTAAAAAAAAATTACATTTGGCATCACTCATTTTTGGCTTAACAGCCTGTCATGAGAGCCACAGCAAAACAACAACAACAAAAAAAAGCACATCAAGATCAGTTTATTAAAAACACATTCATCAGTCACTTCCATTGTGTCCATGCTTCTCAAAACACACACACACACACACACACACACACACACACACACACACACACACACACACACACACACACACACACACTCTATCAAGTCTTCCTGGAAGCAGTAGGAAAACACAATGAATCTAGGTTTTCTCAAATTACACTGCTCTGCAACTCAATCAAATGATGGTAATCGTAAATCAAAATTCGATGTGGTTTTATATCATGTTATCAAGAATGAAATTCAGCCGTAATAAGTACAGTGAGGTGGTGGACACATTACGGAAATCCCCAGACACCACAGGAAACAGATCAATTCAAATTCCACAGTCTTCCGCCTGACGTTCAAAGAACACTGATCAAGGTCAAGGCGTAGAAAGACATGTGCCTTCTGAATGTTTGTCTTTCCTGAAAAAAGCAGTGCAACAGAAAACAAACAGTAGCCCTTTGAAAATAAGTGTCTGTTCAGTTTTTCTGTCGCCCTGGTATTTATGTTGTATATTTTTGTTTTAAACAAACCCAATTAAACCTTAATATTAGAAGTGTGCTCTGTGTTTGTCCTTGACAACTGCACGTTGAGTTAGATCAAGGGTGGATTCATTTACAGGTCAAACTAAAATAGGTCTTCCATTCAACATATCAGGTTAACATAAAATTGTGTTTTCCCACACAGACACAAAAGCAGAAACTTGTAACATAAAAATGGCAACACTAAAATCTATTTTTTTTACAAAAAAAAAAAAAAACAACAAAAAAAAAACACACACACACCCTTGGGTAGAAACCATCCAAAAAATTAAGTCAAACTTACATTTTTACCTCTGCCAAGTGAGAGAGAAAGCATGTGATTAATGATCCTTTTGTCTGTCTGATTGAGGACACTAACTCAAAGTGGTAAAGTCAGTTAAGCCACTTGCTTCAGTGTGTTGCACTGAATTGGTCCTTTTATCAGGAAAGAGTTGATTACATTTTGAACAAAATCTTGTCTTTCATCTCTTTCCTCAACATGTAAAACTGGGACAGGTAAAATCCCAGCAAACCCCAAATTTGGGAATACTGAATGTATTCAGCCAATCTGAAAAAGATAAAAACATCCAATAAGCTACAGTTCTCTGTGAAAAATGCCTTGCTGGGTCTGCAGCTGCAGAAGACGACACTGGGTGTCACAGCTGTCAGTAAAAAAACAAGACGTGGAGTCTACTGCTCACCAAAATTAAATCTGCACGGTCTGATGAGTCCAGTGGTGCGCATAGATAACCAAAAAATTAACTTCGATAACAGATAAACAGATAACTGAAAAGTTATCTTTGATAAAGTTAAAACAATAAACCACCCAAAAATGTATCGGAAGTTACAGATAATCGATAACCGATAAATTCCAGTATTGTCTCCAGTACACTTGCAACTACTAACAAGCTGATTTTGAGTTTTAACACCACGATCGCTTCTGGAAGGATCAAAGGCGATGACAGACACAATGAGTCAGCACTTCTGTCTTTGAGCGTCCTGCCCCCTGCTGGAAGCTCCTGTTTACTACATGGCTTCCAGCACAAACGCAGCTGAGAGGAGCCACAAAGCTCAATGCTCTACTCAATCACAACACTGCCGTCAGGCGGAGGTCTTGAAAAATAAAGCAATGCTGAGTTATGGTTTGGTAAATAAAATGAATACTGATAGAATAACTCCATTAATGTCAATTCTGTCATTTGTGCAAAGTTAGGATATAACATATATCTTTTAATGTTGAATAATGCACTAATTCTGAAGTTTTGTAACAAACAGACAGATGGCATTCTGGGTAAAATGTGCCTCCGCTAACACCGATTGGTTGACTCATTCATTCTATGTAAACCAACATGTTAATGTGTGTTAATGTGTGTCGTGTGTTGGTGTTTACAGATAAATGTGCTTTTCTAAAATATGTAATTTTTTATTTGTAATTAGATAACCGTCTGATATAACCGGTGTCAAAATAAATAGAACGCTGCCACGATCTACTGGTACCAGTGCGAGTTTTGGCCCTTTTTCAGCTGATTTTTCATTCGTGTGAGAATTTTTTTGGATCGCACCAACTTTCAGGTTAATCGCGCATCCTGTATCGTTTAGTAAACATGGAGTAATGAGCTGCGTTTAACATCTCACGACCACCTCCTGACTGCCGATCGTATGGTCAGATGAAAATCAAACCTGTTTGATATTCTGGTCGGCCGTCGTGAGGGTATCCCGCTGCTGAAGCGCTACAAACATCCAACCTCTTGCACTGTGCAAACGCCACAGACCTGTCTTGTTTTTTTTTTTTTAAACTTTGATGTCTTCCATCAAGAGGTTTTGTAAATTAAGTTTGGAAAAAAAAAAGCTTCTGTTTACATTTTGCTTCTGGAAACACGAGTCTGACGTGTGGTTTTTGAATGTATAATGTGTGTGAGAACATAAAACGTGCACTCAGAACTTTTACACCGTGCGATTCTGTGGTACAGTTTGAGCTGGAACAGAGTACAGTGATTGAAAATATCAGTCCAGCTTCAGCTACTGCCATGAACACTACTGGCCGGTAGATGGCAGTAGAGACCTTGAAAACTTGCCAAAACAAAATTCCAGATAATCTGTGTTGCTATGTTTAAGATGCATGGAATTTAATAAACGCAAACACAATAACATCTATCAACCCAGAGAATATATTCACGAGAGTTTTAGGCACTAGAGTTTAATGCTGAACAGGGTGTCTCAAATGTATTTCTCCTGTTGTGAACATACTGAGATTACCCTACCTAGCCATAATGCACCTGGACACAGCCTGTCCACACTAAAACCTTAAAAATGACTTACGCATTACTTTAAAACTAAAACATACAGTAGTGTTCAGAATAATAGTAGTGCTATGTGACTAAAAAAATTAATCCAGGTTTTGACATGGGAAACAAGGTACCAGTAGATTCAGTAGAATCTCACAAATCCAACAAGACCAAGCATTCATGATATGCACACTCTTAAGGCTATGAAATTGGGCTATTAGTAAAAAAAAAAAAGTAGAAAAGGGGGTGTTCACAATAATAGTAGCATCTGCTGTTGACGCTACAAACTCAAAACTATTATGTTCAAACTGCTTTTTTAGCAATCCTGTGAATCACTAAACTAGTATTTAGTTGTATAACCACAGTTTTTCAAGATTTCTTCACATCTGCGACTGCGAGCCATTAATTTTTGTTGGTTTGGAACCAAGATTTTGCTGGTTTACTAGTGTGCTTGGGGTCATTGCCTTGTTGAAACACCCATTTCAAGGGCATGTCCTCTTCAGCATAAGGCAACATGACCTCTTCAAGTATTTTGACATATCCAAACTGATCCATGATACCTGGTATGCAATATATAGGCCCAACACCATAGTAGGAGAAACATGCGCATATCATGATGCTTGCACCACCATGCTTCACTGTCTGAGTTTGGCGGGTCGTCTCACAAAGTGTCTGCGGCCCTTGGACCCAAAAAGAACAATTTTACTCTCATCAGTCCGCAAAATATTCCTCCATTTCTCTTTAGGCCAGTTGATGTGTTCTTTGGCAAATTGTAACCTCTTCTGCACATGTCTTTTATTTAACAGAGGGACTCTGCAGGAGATTCTTGCAAATAAGTTAGCTTCACACAGGCGTCTTCTGTCACAGCACTTACAGGTAACTCCAGACTGGCCAATTTTCTTAAATCCTCCAAACCGTGACTATCCAGGGTTGGGACCAGGAAGCAGAGTTGTAGTCTTACACACCTCTCTGCAGCTTCTCTCCTCCTGCCATCCCCTCATTACCCCATCCCTGTAGAGACGGTGCCTGCTCCCAGACCACCAATAACCAGCAAAAATCTATTTAAGCATAAAAACTCAAAAAGAAAAAATAATATAGCACCTTCAACTGCACCACAGACTAAAACAGTTAAATGTGGTCTATTAAACATTAGGTCTCTCTCTTCTAAGTCCCTGTTAGTAAATGATATAATAATTGATCAACATATTGATTTATTCTGCCTTACAGAAACCTGGTTACAGCAGGATGACTATGTTAGTTTAAATGAGTCAACACCCCCGAGTCACACTAACTGCCAGAATGCTCATAGCACGGGCCGAGGCGGAGGATTAGCAGCAATCTTCCATTCCAGCTTATTAATTAATCAAAAACCCAGACAGAGCTTTAATTCATTTGAAAGCTTGACTCTTAGTCTTGTCCATCCAAATTGGAAGTCCCAAAAACCAGTTTTATTTGTTGTTATCTATCGTCCTCCTGGTCGTTACTGTGAGTTTCTCTGTGAATTTTCAGACCTTTTGTCTGACTTAGTGCTTAGCTCAGATAAGATAATTATAGTGGGCGATTTTAACATCCACACAGATGCTGAGAATGACAGCCTCAACACTACATTTAATCTATTATTAGACTCAATTGGCTTTGCTCAAAATGTAAATGAGTCCACCCACCACTTTAATCATATCTTAGATCTTGTTCTGACTTATGGTATGGAAATTGAAGACTTAACAGTATTCCCTGAAAACTCCCTTCTGTCTGATCATTTCTTAATAACATTTACATTTACTCTGATGGACTACCCAACAGTGGGGAATAAGTTTCATTACACTAGAAGTCTTTCAGAAAGCGCTGTAACTAGGTTTAAGGATATGATTCCTCCTTTATGTTCTCTAATGCCATATACCAACACAGTGCAGAGTAGCTACCTAAACTCTGTAAGTGAGATAGAGTATCTCGTCAATAGTTTTACATCCTCATTGAAGACAACTTTGGATGCTGTAGCTCCTCTGAAAAAGAGAGCTTTAAATCAGAAGTGCCTGACTCCGTGGTATAACTCACAAACTCGCAGCTTAAAGCAGATAACCCATAAGTTGGAGAGGAAATGGCGTCTCACTAATTTAGAAGATCTTCACTTAGCCTGGAAAAAGAGTCTGTTGCTCTATAAAAAAGCCCTCCGTAAAGCTAGGACATCTTACTACTCATCACTAATTGAAGAAAATAAGAACAACCCCAGGTTTCTTTTCAGCACTGTAGCCAGGCTGACAAAGAGTCAGAGCTCTATTGAGCCGAGTATTCCTTTAACTTTAACTAGTAATGACTTCATGACTTTCTTTGCTAATAAAATTTTAACTATTAGAGAAAAAATTACTCATAACCATCCCAAAGATGTATCTTTATCTTTGGCTGCTTTCAGTGATGCCGGTATTTGGTTAGACTCTTTCTCTCAGATTGTTCTGTCTGAGTTATTTTCATTAGTTACTTCATCCAAACCATCAACATGTCTATTAGACCCCATTCTTACCAGGCTGCTCAAGGAAGCCCTACCATTATTTAATGCTTCGATCTTAAATATGATCAATCTATCTTTATTAGTTGGCTATGTACCACAGGCTTTTAAGGCGGCAGTAATTAAACCATTACTTAAAAAGCCATCACTTGACCCAGCTATCTTAGCTAATTATAGGCCAATCTCCAACCTTCCTTTTCTCTCAAAAAGTCTTGAAAGGGTAGTTGTAAAACAGCTAACTGATCATCTGCAGAGGAATGGTCTATTTGAAGAGTTTCAGTCAGGTTTTAGAATTCATCATAGTACAGAAACAGCATTAGTGAAGGTTACAAATGATCTTCTTATGGCCTCAGACAGTGGACTCATCTCTGTGCTTGTTCTGTTAGACCTCATTGCTGCTTTTGATACTGTTGACCATAAAATTTCATTACAGAGATTAGAGCATGCCATAGGTATTAAAGGCACTGCGCTGTGGTGGTTTGAATCATATTTATCTAATAGATTACAATTTGTTCATGTAAATGGGGAATCTTCTTCACAGACTAAAGTTAATTATGGAGTTCCACAAGGTTCTGTGCTAGGACCAATTTTATTCACTTTATACATGCTTCCCTTAGGCAGTATTATTAGACGGTATTGCTTAAATTTTCATTGTTACGCAGATGATACCCAGCTTTATCTATCCATGAAGCCAGAGGGGACACACCAATTAGCTAAACTGCAGGATTGTCTTACAGACATAAAGACATGGATGACCTCTAATTTCCTGCTTTTAAACTCAGATAAAACTGAAGTTATTGTACTTGGCCCCACAAATCTTAGAAACATGGTGTCTAACCAGATCCTTACTCTGGATGGCATTACCCTGACCTCTAGTAATACTGTGAGAAATCTTGGAGTCATTTTTGATCAGGATATGTCATTCAAAGCGCATATTAAACAAATATGTAGGACTGCTTTTTTGCATTTACGCAATATCTCTAAAATTAGAAAGGTCTTGTCTCAGAGTGATGCTGAAAAACTAATTCATGCATTTATTTCCTCTAGGCTGGACTATTGTAATTCATTATTATCAGGTTGTCCTAAACGTTCCCTGAAAAGCCTTCAGTTAATTCAAAATGCTGCAGCTAGAGTACTAACGGGGACTAGAAGGAGAGAGCATATCTCACACATATTGGCCTCTCTTCATTGGCTTCCTGTTAATTCTAGAATAGAATTTAAAATTCTTCTTCTTACTTATAAGGTTTTGAATAATCAGGTCCCATCTTATCTTAGGGACCTCACAGTACCATATCACCCCAATAGAGCGCTTCGCTCTCAGACTGCAGGCTTACTTGTAGTTCCTAGGGTTTGTAAGAGTAGAATGGGAGGCAGAGCCTTCAGCTTTCAGGCTCCTCTCCTGTGGAACCAGCTCCCAATTCAGATCAGGGAGACAGACACCCTCTCTACTTTTAAGATTAGGCTTAAAACTTTCCTTTTTGCTAAAGCTTATAGTTAGGGCTGGATCAGGTGACCCTGAACCATCCCTTAGTTATGCTGCTATAGACTTAGACTGCTGGGGGGTTCCCATGATGCACTGTTTCTTTCTCTTTTTGCTCTGTATGCACCACTCTGCATTTAATCATTAGTGATTGATCTCTGCTCCCCTCCACAGCATGTCTTTTTCCTGGTTCTCTCCCTCAGCCCCAACCAGTCCCAGCAGAAGACTGCCCCTCCCTGAGCCTGGTTCTGCTGGAGGTTTCTTCCTGTTAAAAGGGAGTTTTTCCTTCCCACTGTCGCCAAGTGCTTGCTCACAGGGGGTCGTTTTGACTGTTGGGGTTTTTACGTAATTATTGTATGGCCTTGCCTTACAATATAAAGCGCCTTGGGGCAACTGTTTGTTGTGATTTGGCGCTATATAAATAAAATTGATGATGATGATGTTGAACACTACTGAAATTAGTTTGGTTCAAATTTGAACCATAAGTTAAAAATGTATGCCTCTGGATGACTTGGGTGATATTGCCCGTGTATCAATATGGGGTTAAAAGAAATGGGTTTTTTGTGTGTGTGACCAGTTCTCCTTTGCCTGCAGAGGATAGAGCGGTTTCTTCTAGAAGCAGCTCTCCTCTGTTTGCAGAGGGTAGAAATACACATCTGCTACGAAACATTTAATAGGTAGATGCTCAACTGATTTTAAATTTTATAAGTGTTTGTAGCTGTTCAGCTTTGTTTATCCACATTAACGCTCTAAACGTTATCGGACAAAAATTTATCGGAAGATAATTAGTACGATAATGGTTTTTAAAGTTATCTAAAAAGAAAATCTGATAATGAAAACATTATCTTTGATAATTATCGGTTATCAGATTATCGGAACTGTGCCCACCACTGGATGAGTCTCATTTTCTATGGTGACATCCAGAAGGCAGGATCAAAATTTGGCATCAACAATTACAGATGCCACAAGAATTAAGGCAGCTAAGGCAAATCTCATGGCCTTGTACTGGCAAGGTGTACCTTACAAAAAGGTATCTAATCCATTTCTTTTGATGATGAAAACATTACTGTCACTGAAACTGGAGTTTCAGGTTTTCTTTCCTGTAGGACCAGATGTCCTACCTCATCTGGGCTGGCAGCCTGGTAGACTCTACAGGTGTCTTCATAATGCTGTTCAGCCTCAGCCTGATCTGTTACACCGTTGGATTCATAGACGGGAGTCACATTGTGCACCAAGGCGATGGCCTTCACAGCCTCATGGACTCTACTGCTGATGGTTTTGCGGACCTTAGTGGTTGGTGGAGCTCTGGAAACTGGAAGATCATGGGTGGGCTGAAGAATAAAACACATAAAAAAAATGAAGATCAGAAAAAAAAAACAGATACAAATCTGTGGGCAGCGTTTTTTGCATATGATCTGGAATTTCAATTTAAAGAATAAAATCTAACCAGCAAGCAATGATAAATGAATTAATTTTAGCTTTTTAGAGTTGTGTACATTTTCTTGCTGAAAAACTAGCTGCCTCGCTAACCTAAACATCCATCAAGAGTCAGACAGTGGTGTCTAAGTATAAGTATAACCAGATGTGGAAAAAAAAATAAAAATAAATAAATATATATGAACAATTAGTGTTTGCATTGAGACTTTGCTATTTTTAGCGGCTGTGCGTTCCAAGGGTTAATGGTGGCGTCATTAAAGAAGTCCGGTCATTGCTTTGTGAGTGGGCTAATCCTGTTTCCTGCTTCACTAACCTCTGGTGTCAAGGGGGACAAAGAGTGTCATGTGAGGTCAGGAAGCAGTCAAGCAAACAACAATCACATACTGATATTTTTCTTAAAACAAGCTCCTGTCCGCCTTCTTTCCCCTTTGATGAGCCTTTAAAAGTGAATGGTTTCTCATACTCATGTCAGCTTCACAAGAATAATTGTTTCTAGAATGTGTAGAAGAAAAGTGTTTTTGTTTTACCTGCGTATAAGCGCTGAACACGTGGCTCTGTACTTCATCCATCGAGTCCATCCCATATGCCACAGTTCCAAGATGGAGCCGCCTAAACACCATTTCATTTTGGGTGAGAGTACCTGGTAAAATAAAATTTTCCAATCTTTACCTTGTGTGCAGGGATTTAAAAGAGCTTGACCAATATGGAGAACTGAGGAAATGGCAAGGTACCCAGAAGCTTTCTTTTTGGCACATCTGTATCCTCACACTCACTTTAAAAGACTTTTCTGACCGTATATCAAAAGAACCTAGGGGCCCTGTGTGTACATTAGCCTTGACTGCAGACTCCCTGGCCTTATCACACTCTACATGGGGAAGTGGCTGATCATTTTATTGGGCAAGAAGGCTGTAAATCTGAAGGTAACACCCCAGGAAGTGCACTGCTGAAGGTGTTGTGCTCTAAAAGCTTGTACTGATGAGAGACTTTGGGCTTTTTATGATTTAAGAGTCCAATAAGTAGCACATCACCAGGAGCAAAAACTCCACCTTAGAGCAAGTTGTTCTGCACCCCGCTGAATACATCCTCAACACCAGAACCTCTCATTTTAGCACCTACTGACCACACAAGTAGACACAAAAGATACAAAAATGCACAGCATGTCTATAACAGTCATTTTCTGCAGGCTCACCTGTTTTATCAGTTAGCAGGTAGGAGATTCGTCCAAGCTGCTCAGGTATGGTGCTCGCTCTCACCACTGTCCCAGGGATCTTTGGGTCTTTCTTAATCATCCAACTGAAAACCATCTTTCCCATATCCAGATTGACACGCAAACTGCATTAGAAGAAAAAAAAACAAAAACATTTTTATTCCTGCTAAGAAAACACTGAGCAGTTAGGGCTGAAATAATGAAGAATCAAATAATAAATTTAGTGCCTTGTGGAACTATTATACACAGGAGAGACACATGCTGGCTGTAATGTGACCTCACTGGAAGACAGAATGTTTGAAGTAAGTTTTCAAACTGTCACACAGTGCAGTATTTCAATCTACATGCTTTGTATGTTAAGAATATATGCCAAAATAAACACCTAAATTAAAAATTGGTCAACCTCTGTAAATATATGGTGTTAAAAACAGAAGTGCAATTATCTCAACTTGAAGATGTCAGACCAGAATTATTGTCAGTCATGAACACCTTCATATGGTGTGCCACCACTGTTACATTTCATTGAAATAGGAAATGATGTTGGATGAATTGTACTTATGTTAATATCCTGTGATTCATCAACTAAAAAAATGTAAAATTCCAATAACCTAAAATGTAAGATGTCAAACCAGAAGAGAATCTTAGCAGCCAGCATCCCAGTAACTTGCACAAATGTGTAACCATACACCTTTTTTGATACTTGTATATTCTGTAAACATTGCAGGTTGAGTTAAAATTGAAGGCAATTTATCTTTTTTTTTTTTGTAAAGTGAGACTAAATTCAGTCACAGAGTTGATGTGTTTATTGGCCATCTGTTTGAGGCTACAAATACCTTTTTTCCCGCAATAAATCTAATACAGTGTTTAAGTTACAGATGCACACAATCCGATGACTTTCACAACGTCGCACCTGATGGGCACAATGTTGGAGAAGAGCAGTAAGAAGCGAAGAATCTGGAGATACCAGCGACCAGCAAAGTGCTGGAGGGCCACCATGACCAACGACACCACCACCAGAGCGCCAAACAGGATCTTTGTCAAACAGTTCACTTCCAAGTCAAACAAGCCTACCTACGAGAAAAAGAAGAAAGCGTCTTTGATGTATGAAGACAAACAAATACACATCTTGCATTTCTAGGTTTCTAAATAATTTTGACAATCTATCCAGGATTTATCCAACACATACAAAAAAAATCTGTCTTCAGGATTCTTCCTGGTGCAGTGATCCACAATATTTGCACATTTGTGAACAGAATATTACATGGACTGTCATCCCTCTGCAACATTTTCATATGCTATGATTTTAATTAGTGATTTTGCACACTCCTGCCAATACGGTTTGTGTCTCAGTTAGTACTGGTAATCACCTCTCCCCAGTTTTTTTTTTTTTTTCCCAAGTAAGATATCAAGCTGACGCAAGCAATACACACAGAGCAGAGCGGGAGCATTCACTGATCTGGAGCAGATCCACACATCAAGCAGCAGTCGTTACTGTATGTGGCTGCTTTTCAGCTGCAAATCTTTTATTCCACATTCTGCATCTTATCTTCTGTGACAATGGCAGGGTTTTTGTTCATTTTTGTTTTTTTACAATGCACATTCAAGTTGGGCTTTTATGTGTGTGTTTTTACTTGCTCTTTTAGCTGATATGGCAGTCAATGCTCCATCTCTGACAGCACACATCCTGTCACTTGTTTTATAATATATAAACTTAATATCACAATCAGTGCTTCCCTTTAAATAATAATAATAATAATAATAATCCAGATTCTGTGGGTCATGGAGCTGTGTTACTTTGACAAAAGGGCAGAGCGGAAACTGAATTCTTGAACAGTGACCGTAATCCTTACTTTTTTCAATAGCTGAAAATTGTTTTCATAAAATATTTCTATTTTCATGTGTGTGACTTTGATCCCAATCATAGACCGTCCAGTAAAAGGTGTTAATTATTTAGGGTCTGCTCCTTTCTGCCCCTGAATAAGGCAGCGTCTCTACATCTGGAGTTGGTCCCCGGGCCCCGGACTGTGGCTGCCCACTGCGCCTAGTGGTTGGATTGTAGCACTGCAACAAGCAATTATTTGGATCATCGATGAATCTGATGGGGTTTCGACACGATTAATCGGATTAGCGGGGAATTTTTTAAAAATGTGCCAGGGAAACATTTTTCTCTCCTCCCATCATTTTATTTAACAACAGAACATTATTTGAAAACTTAAAATACTTGAAAATCAACAAATGGTCAAATGTCCCTTGGCTGTTGAAATATAAAATAAGAATAAAACAGTTTATAATAAAGAACAAAAATAATTATTTCAAATGACATTGCTTTATCAAAGTGCTGAGTTGCCATAAAACAACACTGAAACATCTAAATGTTATAAAATATATGGTGAAACAAGAGGTATTTTTGTTGCTGCAAATGAGCAATTAGCATAACCAGTTAACCATAAAACCTAAATCAAAAACTGTAGCCTGACTCATTATATGTGCAATTGGTCAATGTGGTCATTTCACAATGACACATGTGACTCACGTCTCTTTCTCTAAAATTGTATTGTAGCATTATTAGTTATTATTGTTGCTATTATTATTAACATATAAATAAAAATAAATTTAAAATATTAGAATTTGTAATACATCTGACTCTTTTACAACAAACGCTGAGCCATTAATTATTATACAGAAAACAAATGCACAAACATGCTGAAATGCCAGCAGCTTAATGCTAACTTTAACATTGAAAACGCCATAGACAACGGCATTAACATAAAATACGTCTATCAACTGTTTCAGAAGACCATAACAGGTCAGTTTAACATAAAAAAAAAGGTAAATATTCCTCACAGACATATGCTCTTTAGGGTTTTAGTGGGGAAAAATTAAGATAAAGCAAAATAAAACAAATGAAACCAACGAAGCAGCAGCTGGAAGCACTCCTTCATTGGGTCAAGATTCAAAGCAAAGCTCGGTTGATTATATGGAAGAAATGAAACATTTGCGGTAAAACAAAGTTATTTAGCAACTAATCGATGACTAAATTAGTTGACAACTATTTTAATAATCGATTTTAATCGATTAACTCGATTAGTTGTTTCAGCTCTATTAGATTGTGTCTAACTGTAATTAGGATGAGTTAAATGCAGAGGACAAATTTCATTGTATATATGTGCAAAGTTTGTATTCTACTCTAATTATTTAACGTTGTCAGCATGATGTCAAAATCACTGTCAGATCAAGACAGATCAAGGCGAATCTAGGTTCAGAATGTTGGGGGGGTTTAGCCCCTAAAAAGGAGGCAGCATACACATGCATTGCCGGCAAAAGTGTTTCAACCTACAATTTAATCACTCATTTGACTAGATAACAATACAGTAACGCTTTCTGTATAACATTTTAAAATTAAGCACAAATTACCGGTAAACAAATTCCAATGTGTTGCAGATGCACTGGTTGCCAGAGCACTGTACTCACTTTGCTTAATTTTTCACCATTAGGTTATTAGGATTACTGACCAGCAATACCAATAAATGCTGATAGTTCAAGAGCCACAGGTTTTGTAGTTTGGGGTAGAACATTGTAGAACATTAACTGTGTGTGTGCGTGAGAGATCTAGAGTACAGATCATTTCTTGTGGCACAGCCTCACAAATATTTGGCTGTTCAGTCATTTTAATGCCAGGTCACAGTTTAGACCAGAATTATAAATCCAACATAGACTGTTTTCTTTTCTAGAGTGAGCAGTGAGCAATTGAACTAAACAAAGGAAATTAATTAATCTGTACCCTTTGCTTGTTCACTTGACTGAATATTACATTGTTTCTCTTAACATGTTTATTCAAAAGTTGTTTTTTTTTTAAATCTTAGCCAAAAAACAAAGAAAAAAAAAAGTTGACCTATGGGAGTATGAGATCCCCCCTTCACCATTTAGATTTCACCCCAGGAGGAGCCCTGTGTCTATAATAAGTTTGACCGTATGAAGGTACTCGGTATCTCATCCACACTACTGTACCTTGTGCTTTGGGTTGGAAGTGTTCATGACACTGCGCAGCTCCTTGCCAGTGTAAATCACAACCCCCACTATAGTGCCTGAGTGGGGGAGAGAAAAAGACCAAATAAGCACCTCAGGCAAACACAATAAAGAAACAACAGAAACCACAGCAAGTCAAGAAGATCGTTCCCAGCCTTATCATTTTGACATGACTTCTAATGAACATGCCATTAAAAGTATAGGACAGAATGCAGATTACCAATTGCATAATAGAGAACAGATGGAAACATGAGCTGAAGTGGAACAACTAAACTTTTTTGATCATTTCAATCAGCTGTTCCAGAGCTAATAACTGAATAAAAATCTGAATTGAAATTCTTTTATTTCTGTGAGCATGTGTCTGTTTAGACAAATCACCAGATTATCATTAACGTAAACAAGGAGAAACAGCTGAAACAGGATAATCCCTTGTCATTAGTTCCTTCACCACCACCAGTTAAGACATTTACCAGAAGCAACCACGGTGCTGGCCCACAGGGTGTTTTCAATGCTCAGACTTTCGTTGACTGGAGGATCTCCATCTTCCTGAAACAGTTGGGTGGACATAAAGCTTTGACTACGTAAAATAACTTATCTTAAAGAAGCAGAGGTTTCAGTGAAAGAGAAAGACACCGTCTTGAATTACAGTTGGGTCCCATAGAACTATAATGGAAGTACTCACCCTGGTGAACGTTCCAATAAAGTTATGGATATCTATGTTTGGTTCTTCTGCATACACATATGACCTGATCTGAAGAAGATCCTGCAGGTAACATGGTGTAAGATCAAACAGACAAAGTGGGTGCTTATTTTACATTTTTAACCATCTTGGATAATAATTGTTTCAACAGTGAAATTTTGTTGTTAACTGGTTCTATTTATATTCAGAACACCAGTGTTCCCTCTGCCGCCCCCCCAAAATCAAGAACATTTACTTTGCTGGAAGTAGGTGGGTGGGTTAAATTTACTGTTCTGGGTCCCACAGCACCGCAAGGTGTATTTACAAACTTAGATGAGGGCTTCTTATTTCTGGTTCCACAGAATTGGGTATTTTCTATCTTTCATCACAACTATTTAAGTCCAAGCAGAATCGGATCTTGATGGGTTTGATGGTCTTACTTCATCTAACTGAGTGTAGGTACGGAAAAGGGAAAAATGACAAATATACAGTCCTTTGGGAGTTCAGGATAAATAAACACTAACTATGTTCTATGGCAAACACTGTTATTTATAAATTTATTTATTGCACTTTGTGGATCCTGACATATATAATTTACTGTAATGTACAAAACTGTTTGCTACCCGGAATCAGAAAGCAAGAGATAACACACCTTGCAGAGGTGAGAAGTGTCTGCCCTGATATGTAAATACTGCTTATGCCTATTGTCTTATAGACAATTTTAATAAACATCAATGCTTATTTTAAAAAGAATACTGGTCCAAAACTAAAATCCACGTATGAGAATACTGGCCAGGGTTTGAACTATTCCTCATGAAATTGGCTGACCATCATGACACCTGTATTGTAATTAAATGTCTGTTTAGTGCTAATGAAAGACCTGCCTCTCTTAGACTAATGTTATTATGTATAATTACTGCTGTATTCACCAGAGCTGCACACACAAAAAAAGACAGACTAAACCAGAAGTCTAAACACAGCCACTCCTCCACTGTTGCAACATGCAATTTTCTCCTGCATAACTGCTGCTGTGACTCACAGCAGCAGCTGGAAGTCTCTGTGTGCAGGCCACTGGGAGGCGTAGTTTCCAGTCTGTCTCTCCATCCAGCTGGTCAGTACGCAGGAAACAGGAGCCTGAGAAGGAGAGGACAAGAGCTGCCACTGATGCTAGATGAAGACACAGTCACCCCTAGGGGGCAACAACAGACAGGCTTTTAGTACGAAGGCTGTCATTCCAGTTAAGGATGACAGAACAATCATTGCATTTATTTTTTAATAAATAAGAAATACTTGTTATATCAACGGCAGTTACCAATAAATTGTAAGAACTTGTCTAAATAGGTCTGAGCTGGAGATTACTCCAAGAACCAACTGTGGATATAAGTGGAGTCCACCCCCCACCCCCCGAATGCGTCATCCTTCCCAAAACTCTCAATCCTTGCCTAGACTCTTCATAATTGACCTAATGGCCTCCACATGGAATAGCAATAACTGAGCAGTATTTCCAATATTAAAAAAGAGCTTCTGGTTTACTAGGAAACTGCAATAACAATTTTAAGAGATGTTTTGAGTTACTAAGAGCTGAAAATAAAACTGTAGTCTTCTGTGAGGCAGTAAATAATCAGCTAAACAATTCTGAATGCATTTTGCTGTATATTGTATATGTGCTAACAAATAATGACACTGATGTCAATGTGCTCATCTTATCACAGACTAATCCAAATTTGTTTATTCAGATTATGTATCATCTGCTTTTTGTGCTCCTGTTTGGTCTTTGCATTAGATTTTTTTTTTTTTAAGTCTCTTGATTTTCTTTTTCCTTATCTCCTCATTTGAAAGACAAACTTAGTCTGACAGTACCCCACAGATAAAGATGATAAGAGAACAATGTTTCGTCTACAATGCCCATCTCACCATTACAAGACGTAGCAAGTCCACACCACACAACACTGACTGATAGTTCAGAACTGGACCCAATTACAATTTAGACATTGTAGGACTTCCTGGCCTGGCTCAAGGCTAATCCCTGCACCTCAGAGCCTTTTTAAACAAGGCATTTCCCCAGCCAGACTGTTGTGGATATCTGAACGAATGACCAGCAGATGTTTACCATTTCTTTCAGAGGTCCTTAAAAAGATCATGTCAGCAGGAACGCGCTGGTTCTGCAAAGAAAGGCACAAAGGAAAAACACAAATTCAACATCACGTCCTCATCCTGCCCTTTACCTTCTGCCTCAAATGTTAATTGCAGAAAAGCAGGAGTTTTAGGTTTTCAAATTCCAGTTAAAATGAGTCTCTCAGCAAGTCAGCTGTACTTTGCCTGAACGGGACCCTGACTGGCTTTTAAATTCTGCCTGAACTGGTCCCACCAGTGAAGTACTTCCAGTAACCAATTCCATTCATTTGAACAGATTTTCAAAAAAAGGATTACTGCCAAATGGTCATTAATCTAAAAAGTGATGTTTTATGCCACTTCTTTTAAAAATGCCAATGGCTTAATTTTGCCAACTACTCAATAACCCTTCTGAAATATAATCTATGAAAGTCCACATCAGTCATATTGGTGAAATGCATCAGGCAACATGTGTGACCTTTCCTTCAGCTGTGCTGTAATGTGGGATTCAGACAGAAGCCCTCATTTGAAAACTGAAGGCAGAACTTGAGTCTCATTTTTCAGGGGCAAAGAATCAACACTGTTCATGTGAGGAGCAAATGACAGATACCCTGAAATCAGACAACTGTTTGAAATAAGGGAAATTATTCATTGGTTCCAAGATGAAAAGTGGTACATATCGATAAAAAGTAACTGAATTTGTGTTTAAGATCTAATTAAATGCATTTTAGGTTCACATTTGTTATGTAGGCATTGGTTTTGACAGGCTAAGTTTGCATTGATCACAAGATTACAAAATCTTTACTAACTCCTTTCAACCTCAGTCACCAGTGGAGCACAGAAGATTAACAACCCCTCATTATTCACATCACATATGTGGTGACTTGACAATTCTGAAAAGTAGAGCTACCCACACACACAGAACAGACAAATCTCTTACAAACATATTCAACAAAGAACAAACCTTTTCCACAATGATAAGGTCTCCAACTTGAATGCCACTACTTTTAACCTTTACTGTTCCTAAAACACAGAAAAATACTCAAAGTTACTGAAGTGCTTTCCAACACTGTGTAGTATTCGAATTAATCATTTGTCAATCACCTACTAAAAATCCCCATCATCCCTTTTATGACATTGATCATTCAAACCATAGTTATATAACCAGAGCAACACTTTTTTCTTTTTTTTAATGTGTCAACATATATCAACTAGTAAGACCTTCAGAAAGTGAGCTCTGGGTCTCCGTGCATCACCGGTCACTCCTTTGAATTCAGGCAAGTAATTTTCCGTGCAGATTTGAGAGAATGCAGGGGGAGTTCTCTCATTCCATTTGGAATGAACAGGCAAAATTGTTTGGAAGAGATCACTGACCCTTGACCTCTGCCATGACCTCAAGGCTTTGCATATGTAAGACATTAAAGCACATTAATATTGCTGTGCATCAGGTTCATGAGACTTCACATTAGGGGTTGGTTGCACTGATGTAATAAAGGTTTTGGAGAAGACTGACTAACAATTCAGGATACACATTTGCACGATGCCTTCCTTGTTTTACAGAAAAATGAAACATGACAACATGCAAAATTTGTTTTTACTGGTAATTTCTCAGTGTTTACTAAAAGTTACGGAAAAATCAATGAATCAACTTTTAAAAAATAAAATAAAAAGCCTTCTAACTATTGTAAAATTGTAATAACACGTAAGGTTCTGATACCATAAAGCACCTATAATACCCAAGATATGCATGGTGTGTGTGGGTGTGTGTGTGTGTGGGGGGGGGGGGGGGGGGGGGTGTACTACGATGGGGGCAACCAGTCATTGTGTTTATGGGAAAAACAAGCTGCCACATCAAAGGGACAAAGTGATGGAAACCACAAGAGGTCTCCTGTCTTTTATTACTGGTAGCACTTTATACCACGGCCTCTTATGTACCCTTTTATATTTCTGCTTTAAATTACCCACGGTTTCCTCTAGCCCCTATAAGTTTTAATAGGACCAACATCCTACAGCTAATAGAGGATGAAAAATAAGTAACATGGTTCACGTATCAACTCATGCTGAATTTAACCATCGTACTCCTGCTTCTAATTCTTACCTTTAGTCGAAAGTTTGCTGTAAATCTGTGAATTAACTTCTTTGTCACGAAGGTAACATCTTATTTCTTCAATCGCCTCTCTCATAATGGTAACAAACAAAACAACACCCTAGAATGAAAAATGTGAAATTAGAGGCCGATGTCTTTCAGCAACATTATCTGTACGAGGTGATAAATATGCACTTCCTCTTCCTTGACAAATCCAAAACATTATTTCCCATTAATCAAAATACAGAAAACTAGAGGTTACATGGAGAATACATTTACTTAACCACAATAAACATAGTAGTATAAGGGGGGAAAAAAGCTTCATGAAATACTGCATACCAAAGGAACCCAGTAGGTGTACAGGGCACCTAAACGCAGTTCATTGACAAACTGAGAACAGGCCAAAAGCAAAAAGTACAAGTTGAAGAAGTACTTGAATTGATGGAACAGCACCTGGAAACACACAAAACAAACAACTGAATGATGATATTTGTTGTGTGCAATGAAATAACATTTAATGTTAGAAATTTCAGCTTGACTGATAGACTTTTGATAGAAAACAATCTCCATGTACCTTGATGCAACTCAGTAACTAAATGATTGATTAATCTGCCCTTTACTGTATGGAATAGTTACATAATATTTGATTTTAAATAATCACAAAATACTGACAAATACAAAGATGATATCTTATGATTAATTGATTTATTCAAAAAGAAATCCAAAATCCAAATAATTTCAACTAATGATAGATGAGAATAGCACAATATTCTGGCATTCTGGAGGCTCCAACCACTGACTGTTCATATTGTTCCATGATAAAAGGCAATTCATTGCTTAACAAACAGTGAGTCCAATATCAAATTTTCAGTTCATTAGCCAATTACACGTACACAGTTTTAAATTCAATAAAATAAGTATATGTTTGTAAAGAGTTCAAAGTTTGTTTTTGCTTTATTAGTGAGCACAGTGAAAGGTTGACAAGAAACTAGGAGAAGAGGAACAAACAGAAGTGAGGACTATATAGGACCTGACGCCCACCGGAGACCCTGAAACCCAAACAAAAACAATCCACCATCTCAGGATTGAATAAAGGTCACTGCAGACTGCAAGATATAGTAAAACCCCCTATCCTCTCAACCAGCATGCATTCTTTGTTTTCTGGGGGATTTCTTCCCCCAGATGTTGAAATATTTTCAGCACACTGAACCATTTGCCAGCACATATTTTTCTGGATCAACATCAAACTTCAACTCAACTCATGCGACACATTCGCTGAATTGCATTACCACCCGTGTGTAATACTACCACGGGAAAACTTGTTTTCTCATTGCTACTGTAGGTCATTTCCCAACCTGTTGCTAAGAGGACGGTATAACACAAGAAACAGCACACAAAAGGACAAAATGTTCCAGTCAGACTTTGAAAAGAACATCTTGACATGAGCTACCATAAATAAAAAGCATCAAACTTTGCAATGCAAAAATGCTTCAACCTTGTCTTGTGCTTTTCAAACAAATGTGAGCCTCTTTCAATGCCTGACTTCATATCCATAAAACAAGCCCATGAGATCTTAAGACAACTGGATTATGGAAACCAAATTTATATGTAAAGCAAGCTGGAGGGGGAAAAATACAAGCATCACTGGTAGCAGCTGTGTAAGTGTAAGAAAGCTCCAACCAATTACCACTTTTCTACTCTTCTAATGATATAAAAAATGTATTAAAACACAAACTACCATTTTAGCAACAAATTACATACCTCTTAGGTGTGGATGCTCCTTTTGAAATGAGACATCCCTATTGATAGTTTCTGAATTGAAAAGCTAGATTATCACATATATGTATCAGCACTACAGTCATATGAACAAAATCAAGCATCTACTTCTTATACAGTCTGTAATGAATGTATTTCTTTGAATTAAGCCTATACACTTCTTTCTGGTTATCTTCTCACACTGCTGACCAGTGAAGTGGGTCATGCAGTCAATCATTCAGTCACCAGCTAAGCATCAGTGGGTGACAAGGCCTCCACATGCTGACAGAAATACAAACTGTGCATCGGTCAGACAATGGCCTCTGGGACAACAAACATCAGTAAAAATGTAACCACTGCACGTGTCCGTTAGAGATTAGACTAACTATTAGCAAACAAAACTACAGTATTCATAGACTAAACACAGGTGTAAGCCAGAAAGTACACAATTTTCACCTCTCTCAAACAGATTATGTTTGTGTTACTGTTTATCTGTTGGTTAGTAGAACTGCAAACCCATGTTAATGGAACTTAGTTGGTATTATTTGGCTAAAGAGTCACTAATTAACAACTGTTATTAACACTGCAATCATTAAATACTTTCTAACACAACAATTGTATTTTGTGTTTACTCAACCTTTCTTTCAGGATAAATGTTTGAATATCTGAAACAATGCAAAATTACACACACACACACACACACACACACACACACACACACACACACACACACACACACACACACACACACACACACACACACACACACACACACTAACTATTCGGAAAATATTCTCAGCCCTCCCTTTTGTTACAGCCTTATTCCAAAATGGATGAAATTCTTTTTTTTTTCCCCTCAAACTTCTACTCACAACACCCCATAATGACCACACGAAAAAAGCTTTTTTTTTTTTTTAAACATAATATATTGAAGTGAAGTGCTGCGAATATGTTCCAGATGCACTGCGCATGCACACACACACACACACAGAACCCAAGAAGGTGAAAATAATACACTCCACTGTACATTTGTTTTAAGAAACACAATGAATAAGCAGGTCTACACACACACACACACACACACACACAACTTTGAAAAAGAAAACCTGAGACCTCAGCTGACAAGGGAGATGTCCACAAAAATATCTAAAAGTGTTTGGAATGGCTCAAAAACTACTAACCAAAACAGCATAAAAAGAAAACACTCATATGCAGACACTGATGGGTACGTTCTGTGTCTGCATGTCAAAAGTGTTACTATGTAAAAAATCCAGATCTTATGAGAGGTAGAAAGCTGCTACATGTTGTCTGAGTGTTCACAAGGAGCAAGTCAACAGCACATTGATGAACTAAATGACATAGCACAGTAAAAACTATTAGGGGGGAAAGTAATTTATTCTAGTGTCAATGGACTAAAGTACAATATATGTTGGTTTCTCCATGGTGGTGCAAGGATTCAGTTCTGAACTGCAGCCTGCCAACTGCCTCTGTAGTTACTGACATCATTACAATTAAATTTTCGATTTGAAATGAGTGTCTCAGCCAGATTTCCAGATGTATGATCCACCGAATAGTTCAATCAGCGCAAGAAGGCTGACAGAAGCTGATGGAGGAACTGGGGTTAAAAGGCGAATGCGTGACCTTTGAATGACACTAACCCCAGGCAGGAAGGTGAAGAAGTTGTACTTCTGGTTGTTAATGACATTTCTCGGGTACCGGTGCTCTCTTTTTTCTGGGTGGCCAAGCCACACGGTGCGGGGTCGCAGCTCGCCCATGCCGCAGCATCTCGACCACGGGCAACACCTGAGAAGAAGAGGTACAGGAGGTCATCCCTTTGTTCACTATAGGCCATATTACAAAATGTTGAGAGGACCACTCCATGAATAAAACATTTCTGCTTGGTTTATTATTTCACATAATAAAATAATGATTGCTGTGATTGGATCTAAACCTGAACTCAGTATGTGAAGCTGTGAATTTCTCCCAACGTCACTTTTCATTCATGTGTGTTGTTCACTGCAGCTTTAGAGCCACACAACGCACAAAGCTGACCAACAGGTCTGTGAGCAGAGTATTGAAAATACCTTACAGAATAAACATTAACTGCGCCTAGAATGGGTTGACCCCTCCCTTAACGCCACCCTAAACAAATATTCCTGACTTAGCCAAGAACATAGTAGCTTTAATAGCTACAGGACATTTCTGGTTTAAGACATGACATAAAAACAGTAAGACAACAGAGTGAATCACTTGTGAGACTGTTTTGGTTGAAATCAGACAGCTAACTGGGGGCATAACTATTAACATCTCAATCAATGCAGCAAAACTACAGTTGCTGAAAGGACTTGCGTATTTCACTAATGATGACATTTCTGTTAAGAGATTACTTTGTTTTAATGTGCGTGCGTGTTAAAAAAAAATCAAAATTAGCTTTTCATAGAATATTTGTCAGCAACCTGTTCAGTCTGCTGCAGTTTTTTTTTTGTTTATACTGCATGATTTCTGAGCAGTGAATTAAACACAATTAGAGTTTATGTGTTGTTCATGACAAGAAACACATCAAATGCAACAATACCAGGTTAAGAGCCAATATTTTTAAAGTTCAGGCAGGTTTACTTTAGGCTGTGATTCAAGCCGACTCAGATTTCAGTGAAACTTGGCTCAGAGATGGAACCTACCAAGAAACAAATTTTCCCACAAATTTCTCGACCTTGCCAGGTCACCGTTTGGTTTTCGGACCCCAATGTTTTTTCAGTTGCATTTGATAGAGTAGGGCCTATATTTGTTGATAACACTGAAATATGGTTGGGGTCTTGATGGCACAGAGGGTTATGGGCCTTTAAATACAGCCAATTTCGCAAAATGACCAGACTCTGAGTGCCCGCTATATTCAGTGCCATCGATCCACCAACGTAATATGTATGTAAGATGAAAGAGTTTGCCTCCATAAGTCATTTGATAGTTAAACTGGCTTGGGGACTTGATGGCGCTGAATGTTACACCACTTGAAAGATGGGAATTTAATGAAATATCAGTTTTTGCATATTTCTGCCTTGAACTTTGATGACCCCGTCACCGTGTGGTTTTTGGTCGACAAATTCTGGGAAAGTTTGTTTCGTGGTCGGTTCCATCTCTGAGCCATGTTTCGTTGAAATCTGAGTCGGCTTGAATTACGGCCCGCCTGATCCTTAAAAAAATTGGCTCTTAAATAGGGATGGGTATTGTTAAGATTTTTGATAAGATTTTATCAATATCGATTCCATTATCAATTTAGCTTATTGATCCGACACCTCTTGTGAATTTTCTGTATACTAAAACAAGCCAACCCAACTATGCAGACTAAGAATCGAATTCCCATACCAGATCGGTCGCGGCCCGGGTTAACAACGTCCGCCACAGGTGCTGTTGCCCAACAGGGTGCCGGTGGAAATTGGGCTACTGCTGGGTGAAGACGACGAAGAAGAGGAGGAAAACATTGCCACGAACAGCGGGAGAAGAAGAAAACTAGAAGGGTGGAAATGAGAGTGGGGACTTTGAATGTTGGTAGTATGACTGGTAAAGGGAGAGAGCTGGCTGATATGATGGAGAGGAGAAAGGTAGACATATTGTGTGCGAAAGAGACCAAGTGGAAGGGAAGTAAAAGCAGGAGCATCGGCGGTGGGTACAAGTTGTACCATGGTGAGGACAAGAAGAGAAATGGTGTTGGGGTCATTTTAAAGGAAGAGTAAATTTAGCGAGCGGGTGAGAAGCAAGTCTGGACAACTGGAAAAGTACTGCAGATGTGGTGAGGGAGACAGCTAGGACAGTACTGGGTATGACATCTGGACAGTGGAAGGAAGACAAGGAGACTTGATGGTGGAATGAAGAGGTCCAGGAAAGCATAAGGTTGAAAGAGGTTGGCGAAAAGGTTTTGGGATAGTCGGAGAGATGAAGAAAGTAGACAGGAGTACAAGGAGAAGCAGTGTAAGGTGAAAAGAGAAGTGGCAAAAGCAAAGGAAAAGGCATACTGCGAGCTGTACAAGAAGCTGAATAGTAAGGAAGGAGAAAAGGACTTGTACCGATTGGCCAGACAAAGGGACAGAGCTGGAAAGGATGTGCAGCAGGTTAGGGTGGTAAAAGATGCACATGGTAATGTGCTGACAAGTGAGGAGTGTGTTCTGAGAAGGTGGAGGGAATATTTTGAAGAGCTGATGAATAAACAACATGAGCGAGAGAAAAGGCTGGATGATGTGGTGAGAGTAAATCAGGAAGTACAAGAGATTAGCAAGGAAGAAGTGAGGGCTGCTATGAAGAGGATGAAGAGTGGAAAGGCAGTTGGTCCAGATGACATTCCAGTGGAGGCATGGAAATGTCTAGGAGAGATGGCAGTAGAGTTTCTAACCAGATTGTTTAATAAAATCTTGGAAAGTGAGAGGATGCCTGAGGAGTGGAGACGAAGTGTGCTGGTTCCTATTTTCAAGAACAAGGGTGATGTGCAGAGCTGCAGTAACTACAGAGGCATAAAGCTGATCAGCAACAGCATGAAGTTATGGGAAAGAGTAGTAGAAGCTAGGCTTAGAAAACAGGTGAAGATCTGTGAGCAGCAATATGGTTTCATGCCAAGAAAGAGCACTACAGATGCAATGTTTGCTCTGAGAATACTGTTGGAGAAGTACAGAAAAGACCAGAAAGAGTTACAATGTGTGTTTGTGGACTTAGAAAAAGCTTATGATAGGGTGCCAAGAGAAGAGTTGTGGTGGTGTATGAGGACGTCTGGAGTGGCAGAGAAGTATGTTAGGGTAGTGCAGGACATGTACAAGAATAGTGTGACAGCGGTGAGATGCGCAGTCGGAATGACAGACTCATTCAAGGTGGAGGTGGGATTACACCAAGGATCAGCTCTGAGTCCTTTCTTGTTTGCAGTGGTGATGGACAGGTTGACGGATGAGATCAGACAGGAGTCCCCATGGACTATGATGTTTGCAGATGACACTGTGATCTCTAGTGAGAGTAGAGAGCAAGTTGAGTCTAGTCTGGAGAAGTGGAGATATGCTTTGGAGAGAAGGGGAATGAAAGTCAGTAGAAACAAGACTGAGTACATGTGTGTGAATGGGAGGGAGCCCAGTGGAATCGTACAGTTACAAGGAGTAGAAGTGGTGAAAGTAGATGAGTTTAAATATTTGGGGTCAACTGTTCAAAGTAATGGAGAGTGTAGTAAAGACGTGAAGCAGAGAGTGCAGGCAGGGTGGAGTGGGTGGACAAAGGTGGCAGGAGTGATTTGTGACCGAAGAATATCAGCAAGAGTGAAAGGGAAAGTTTACAAAACAGTAGTGAGACCAGCTATGTTGTATGGTTTAGAGACGGTGGCACTAACAAAAAGGCAGGAGGCAGAGCTGGAGGTGGCAGAGCTGAAGATGTTGAGATTCTCTTTGGGAGTGACA
Organism: Thalassophryne amazonica; assembly: GCF_902500255.1. Taxonomy (NCBI): domain Eukaryota; kingdom Metazoa; phylum Chordata; class Actinopteri; order Batrachoidiformes; family Batrachoididae; genus Thalassophryne; species Thalassophryne amazonica. The sequence goes on from NC_047108.1 coordinate 126,183,221, forward strand.
AGAATGGAAAAGATTAGGAATGAACATATCAGAGGTGGGACAGTTTGGAGACAAAGTCAGAGAGGCGAGATTGAGATGGTTTGGACATGTGCAGAGGAGGGACCCAGGGTATATAGGGAGAAGGATGCTGAGGATGGAGCCACCAGGCAGGAGGAGAAGAGGGAGACCAAAGAGGAGGTTCATGGATGTGCTGAGAGAGGACATGCAGGTGGTTGGTGTGACAGGGGAAGATACAGAGGACAGGGTGAGATGGAAACGATTGATCTGCTGTGGCGACCCCTAACGGGAACAGCCGAAAGACAAAGAAGAAGATCCGACACCTCTTGTGAATTTTCTGTATACTAAAAGTAGGCTTTATAGGTTTTCTATGTCAACAACATTTAATTGAGTCTTAAAGTAAATAAATATGAAATTAGTCACTGGATCTTTGATCTCTGGACATAAATAAACTCAACATGGTGGATCCTTCATCTCTGGACATAAATAAACAAAACCTGCAGTTTTTGTCAAACGCATTTCCTTTCAGACATTACTGGCATGACTCTCACTCCATACCTCTGAGCTGAGCTCTTGCAGCTGGCTGTGCTGCACGTCAATATCAATGTAATTCATAAAGAACACATGACGTCTCATTTTGGAAGGAAAAAAAATGTTTTAGTTGATTGTAGTTTATTGTCTGTATTACAACGTTTGGAAAGAGGTGTCATTTGACTTAAACAAGGATTTGCTTTGAAGTTATTAATTCCGACCGGACTATGTCTCAGCAGAGAGCAACGCAGTGTTTGGAGTGGGACAAATGGAACGGTGGACGATTCTCGTTTCTTGAATGCAACAAGACAGGAGTCCCAGTTAGTGACTTTAATCTGCACAAAAGTGACTCACGACTGACACATTTTAATGGCTTTGAGAGGGGTTAAGAAGCGGACTTGCCACTTCTGAAGAGCAATGAATCAAAGAACCAACAAAGCAGTGAATTGAAGCACTGCTTCACTGGTTCAAGCTCCAAAGCGGAGTTGTGCTGCAGAAGCATGATTACAAACCCACCGCAGAGTCTGTAATCAATATAGAGAAATGATCATTTTCCCGACAAACACCCTCTAAAACAACAGGTGCTCTGAAGGACCAATAAGGGAATCGTTAAGCAAAAAGGCTATTGATATCGGTGGATCGAATCATTTCTTAACGATACCCGAAAAGAACCGGTTCTTGATACCCAACCCTACTCTTAAATACATAAATCCATCCATCCATCCATCCATTTTCTTCCGATGAAAAGCTAATTCATGCATTTATTTCTTCTAGGCTGAACTATTGTAATTCATTATTATCAGGTTGTCCTAAAAGTTCCCTGAAAAGCCTTCAGTTAATTCAAAATGCTGAAGCTAGAGTACTGACAGGGACTAGAAGGAGAGAGCATAGTTCACCCATATTGGCCTCTCTTCATTGGCTCCCTGTTAATTCCAGAATAGAATTTAAAATTCTTCTTCTTACTTATAAGGTTTCGAATAATCAGGTCCCATCTTATCTTAGGGACCTCATAGTACCATATCACCCCAATAGAGCGCTTCGCTCTCAGACTGCGGGCTTACTTGTAGTTCCTAGGGTTTGTAAGAGTAGAATGGGAGACAGAGCCTTCAGCTTTCAGGCTCCTCTCCTGTGGAACCAGCTCCCAATTCGGATCAGGGAGACAGACACCCTCTCTACTTTTAAGATTAGGCTTAAAACTTTCCTTTTTGAAAAAGCTTATAGTTAGGGTTCGATCAGGTGACCCTGAACCATCCCTTAGTTATGCTGCTATAGACTTAGAACCAATCAAAAGAACCAATTTTGTAGAATCAATAATCAATATCTAATAAGACATCCATGCCCATCAAACAAAAGAAAATAACATGCAGAGCAAGTAGCTCAGTGGATAAGGAGCTGGCCTGCCAATATGACTGTGGGTTCAAATCCTGACAATATTACCTGTTTACATCCTTGGACAAGATGAGACCAGATCTGCCCCATCGAAGTCAACCCAGCTGTGAAAATAGGTTCCAACATCAGCTGGGGATGCATTTATTTCGCCCATTTACTTTGTCAGTGAGGTACAACTGCAAAGCGCTTTGAGCATCTGCTAGATGGAAAAGTGCTACAGAAATGCAGTCCTTCTTCAGAAGAGCAAAATCCAACAAACCAGGCAAAATTATAATCTTTTTTTGCACATTTTACAAACTTCATGCCTTGACAGTAGCAAGGCTCCCATTCTGACTTAAATGGGAATTGGTCAGTAATTCATGCAGATCGAGTTTGTCCACAGTAGGTTCTGTGATGAATGATATGTGCACAATTTAATCATCGGTCTTATCAGATGGTTTCACCGTGCAGCAAAGTACAGAAGAGTTGGGAGGGAGAGGATTAACAGGCATGCGCATAACCGATGCTCAGGTGTGCATGTGTGCTAATGCAAAGCAGAAAACGTGGAGGGAAGAGCTTTTACTCCAACTTCTTGTCACCATTTTCCTCCTGAAAAGTGCTTTCATGTTTTTTCTGCTACATATCATGTATTTTTAGGCTCTACAAGCACCAGTTATGTGCAAGCCTGGTTATTAAAACTCTTCAATGATAACTGGCTGCAGAACCTTTGCAAAAATGACAACTTCTTTAGTTCCCTATATACAAACTGTAGCTCTGTGTTCCCTCAGTGCTTTGTCTGAGGCTTTGGCTTTGTCTGTTCATTGAACATTATCCCAGAAAAGCTGTCTTATTATAACTCCTGCAAAAGAAGAAAAAAAAAAAACTGTGGGGTGTACATGAATGACCCTGTCCTTCAATCTGTTCATGGATCTTGTAAATATAACTCCTCCAAAACACAGGATTCCTACAGCTTAGGGAAGACAGATTTAAGACTTCTTTTAATACCAGCCAGAATGAAATTTAAGACCAGCATTACAATGAGAAAGCTGTACAGTCAAGTGCTGTCTGAAGATCTGCTCGCACTGGTGCCAGTATCGGAGGCAGCATCAGAGTAGTGGAGACAAGGGCAGAACCAGAGCATAAGTGAGACAAACTTGGCACTGTTGGTGCACTGATTTTGCAGTCTTGTGTTTCTCACGTTGCATGTGAGATGCCATTGCCTTGATTCCCATCATACCGCAATGGTGGGATAACTGAATACAGAAATGGTCCGTGTTCCTGAGTCAGTGTCTGAGGGACAATTTATCTTCCAGCAAATAAAAAATAATTATGGTGAATTATAGACCAAATTACAGCTGTGAATATATAAGTGGTTGAAATAAATGCCTCTCCGGGAACCATCACCTTATTGTGGGGGAGAGGTTTGTGTGTCCCTATGAACCTGAGAGCTGTGTTGTCTGGAGCCTCCATGCTCCTGGTAGGGTCTCCCGTGGCAAATTGGTCTCAGGCGAGGGGCCAGACTAAGAATGGTTCACAAGGACTCCATGAACAAATGAGGGAGATAAAGCAGTGGGTGTGGGAGCATATCAGAGCAAACACGGAGAAGGACTTTTGGTCCGTATCAAGATGCTTCTGGAGAACCATGAGGCCCCTCAGGAGAGGAAAATGGGGAACCATCCAAGCTGTATACCGTAAGGATGAGACTCTGTTGATTTCAACTGAGGTGATAATCAGGCGCTGGAAGGAGCACTTTGAGGAACTCCTGCATCAGACTGGAGCACCCCCCTGTAGTAGCGGCAGAGCTGGAAGTTGATGGGGGATCATCATCAATTTCCCTGGTGTAAGTTACTGAGGTGGTCAAAGAACTCCACAGTAGCAAAGCCCCAATGGTTAATGAGATCCATCCAGAAATGCTGAAGGCTCTGGGTGTGGCGGGACCATCACACTACTCAGCCTCCTTGGTAAAATGTACTCCAGGGTGCTGGAAAGGAGGGTTTGGCCGATAGTCAAAGCTCAGATTGAAGAGGAACAATGAGGGTACTGTTCTGGCCATGGAGCAACTGACCAGCTCTTTACTCTCACAATGATCCTGGAGGGGGCCTGGGAGCATCCACGTCCAGTCTCCATGTGTTTTGTGGACTTGGAGAAGGCGTATGACTGGGTACCCTGTGAGATACTGTGGGAGTATGGAGTGAGGGGGTCCCTTCTCAGGGCCATCCAATCTCTGTACTCACAAAGCGAGAGCTGTGCTCGGGTCCTCGGCAGTAAATCAGACTCGTTCCCGGTGGGGGTTGGCCTCCGCCAGGGCTGCAACTTGTCACTAATCTTGTTTGTGATATTCATGGACAGGATATCAAGTCATAAACAAAGGGGAGGAGGGTCTTCAGTTTGGAGGATTCAGGGTCTCTTTTACAGATGATGTGGTCCTGTTGGCTTCATTGGCCTGTGATCTTCAGCACTCACTGAGTCGGTTCGCAGCTGAGCGTGGAGCAGCTGGGATGAGGATCAGCGCCTCTAAATTTGAGGCCATCGTTCTCAGCAGGAAACTGATGATTGCCGACTCCAGGTAAGGAATGAGGTCTTGCCCCAAGTGAAGGAGTTGAAGTATCGCGGGGTCTTGTTCATGAGGGAGGGGACGATGGAGCACAAGATTGGCCAGAGAATCGGTGCAGCAGGGACGGTACTGTCATGATGAAAATAAAGCTGAGCCAAAAGACGAAGCTCTCAATCTACTGGTCAATCTTCATTCTTACTCTCACCTATGGTCATGAGGGTTGGGTCATGACCGAAAGAACTAGACTGCAGGGACAAACGGCCGACATGGGTTTCCTCAGGAGAATGGCTGGTGTCTCCCTTAGAGTTAGGGTGAGAAGCTCAGTCATTCGTGAGGAGCTCAGAGTAGAGTCACTACTCCTTTGCATTGGAAGGAGCCAGCTGAGGTAGTTCGAGCATCTGGTAAGGATGCCTCCTGGTCACATCCCTATCCCAGGCTTTTAAGGTGGCAGTAATTACACCATTACTTAAAAAGCCATCACTTGACCCAGCTATCTTAGCTAATTATAGGCCAATCTCCAACCTTCCTTTTCTCTCAAAAATTCTTGAAAGGGTAGTTGTAAAACAGCTAACTGATCATCTGCAGAGGAATGGTCTATTTGAAGAGTTTCAGTCAGGTTTTAGAATTCATCATAGTACAGAAACAGCATTAGTGAAGGTTACAAATGATCTTCTTATGGCCTCAGACAGTGGACTCATCTCTGTGCTTGTTCTGTTAGACCTCAGTGCTGCTTTTGATACTGTTGACCATAAAATTTTATTACAGAGATAAGAGCATGCCATAGGTATTATAGGCACTGCGCTGCGGTGGTTTGAATCATATTTATCTAATAGATTAAAATTTGTTCATGTAAATGGGGAATCTTCTTCACAGACTAAAGTTAATTATGGAGTTCCACAAGGTTCTGTGCTAGGACCAATTTTATTCACTTTATACATGTTTCCCTTAGGCAGTATTATTAGACGGCATTGCTTAAGTTTTCATTGTTACGCAGATGATACCCAGCTTTATCGATCCATGAAGCCAGAGGACACACACCAATTAGCTAAACTGCAGGATTGTCTTACAGACATAAAGACATGGATGACCTCTAATTTCCTGCTTTTAAACTCAGATAAAACTGAAGTTATTGTACTTGGCCCCACAAATCTTAGAAACATGGTGTCTAACCAGATCCTTACTCTGGATGGCATTACCCTGACCTCTAGTAATACTGTGAGAAATCTTGGAGTCATTTTTGATCAGGATATGTCATTCAATGCGCATATTAAACAAATATGTAGGACTGCTTTTTTGCATTTGCGCAATATCTCTAAAATGAGAAAGGTCTTGTCTCAGAGTGATGCTGAAAAACTAATTCATGTATTTATTTCCTCTAGGCTGGACTATTGTAATTCATTATTATCAGGTTGTCCTAAAAGTTCCCTGAAAAGCCTTCAGTTAATTCAAAATGCTGCAGCTAGAGTGCTAACAGGGACTAGAAGGAGAGAGCATATCTCACCCATATTGACCTCTCTTCATTGGCTTCCTGTTAATTCTAGAATAGAATTTAAAATTCTTCTTCTTACTTATAAGGTTTTGAATAATCAGGTCCCATCTTATCTTAGGGACCTCATAGTACCATATCACCCCAATAGAGCGCTTCGCTCTCAGACTGCAGGCTTACTTCTAGTTCCTAGGGTTTGTAAGAGTAGAATGGGAGGCAGAGCCTTCAGCTTTCAGGCTCCTCTCCTGTGGAACCAGCTCCCAATTCCCAGCAGAAGACTGCCCCTCCCTGAGCCTGGTTCTGCTGGAGGTTTCTTCCTGTTAAAAGGGAGTTTTTCCTTCCCACTGTTGCCAAGTGTTTGCTCACAGGGGGTCGTTTTGGCCGTTGGGGTTTTTCCGTAATTATTGTATGGCCTTGCCTTACAATATAAGGCACCTTGGGGCAACTGTTTGTTGTGATTTGGTGCTATATAAATAAAATTGATTTGATTTGATCCCTAGAGAGGTGTTCCAGGCATGTCCAGCTGGGAGGAGACACCAGGGAAGACCCAGGACTAGGTGGAGCTATTATATCTCCACACTAGCCTGGGAACTCCTCGGGATCCCCCAGTCAGAGGTGGTTAATTTGTCCTGGGAAAGGGAAGTCTGGGGTCCCCTGCTGGAGCTGTTGCCCCTGCGACCCAATCGTGGATAAGCAGTTGAAGATGTAAAATATAAATGTTCCAAAAAACTACAAAAATAAATACTAATAAAAATAACACTTAATATCTGAATCTCACCACCATTTCTGGAAGGACACCTGTGTGCTTCTGATGTTGAAATGAGGCTATGATGTCTCAGCTGTCACGATACACCTTTCACAATTCAACATACATCATGACACACAATTACAATGCTGTTCCCACTAATTATGTAGAAAGTAATCTGTAGTAAATGTTTTAAAGAAAAGTTATTCTCAAGCATAAATTGTAATCCTTGATGGCATCTTTTCCTTATTTGACAAATTATTAAGTCATTAAAGTCGACCTAAAACCCATTTTAAGAGCTGCTGACTGAGAAAAATCAGCCATGGGACGGAAAGCCGGGGTCAGCAGCTCTTAATGAAACTTTTCACACCAGCTTGTTTTGAGGAAAAATGGCATATCCTACAGTATTTTCAAAAAAACAGTTTGGTTGCCATGGAAACGCACTATGCTGAAAAGGGCCAAAAACAGATACTGCTGTAGTCACATTTTCACCGTTTTTAGACACAGCATACAGAGAGATTAGTTTTACATACAAGTGAACTTTACACATCAATAGAACGAGCAGATTCTATAGATTTCAGAAATATGTCATATTTGCACCTTTGAGCTGTTACGCAACAATCAATCAATCAATCAATCAATTTTTTTATATAGCGCCAAATCACAACAAACAGTTGCCCCAAGGCGCTTTATATTGTAAGGCAAGGCCATACAATAATTATGTAAAACCCCAACGGTCAAAACGACCCCTTGTGAGCAAGCACTTGGCTACAGTGGGAAGGAAAAACTCCCTTTTAACAGGAAGAAACCTCCAGCAGAACCAGGCTCAGGGAGGGGCAGTCTTCTGCTGGGACTGGTTGGGGCTGAGGGAGAGAACCAGGAAAAAGACATGCTGTGGAGGGGAGCAGAGATCGATCACTAATGATTAAATGCAGAGTGGTGCATACAGAGCAAAAAGAGAAAGAAACAGTGCATCATGGGAACCCCCCAGCAGTCTACTTCTATAGCAGCATAACTAAGGGATGGTTCAGGGTCACCTGATCCAGCCCTAACTATAAGCTTTAGCAAAAAGGAAAGTTTTAAGCCTAATCTTAAAAGTAGAGAGGGTGTCTGTCTCCCTGATCTGAATTGGGAGCTGGTTCCACAGGAGAGGAGCCTAAAAGCTGAAGGCTCTGCCTCCCATTCTACTCTTACAAACCCTAGGAACTACAAGTAAGCCTGCAGTCTGAGAGCGAAGCGCTCTATTGGGGTGATATGGTACTACGAGGTCCCTAAGTTAAGATGGGACCTGATTATTCAAAACCTTATAAGTAAGAAGAAGAATTTTAAATTCTATTCTAGAATTAACAGGAAGCCAATGAAGAGAGGCCAATATGGGTGAGATATGCTCTCTCCTTCTAGTCCCCGTCAGTACTCTAGCTGCAGCATTTTGAATTAACTGAAGGCTTTTTAGGGAACTTTTAGGACAACCTGATAATAATGAATTACAATAGTCCAGCCTAGAGGAAATAAATGCATGAATTAGTTTTTCAGCATCACTCTGAGACAAGACCTTTCTGATTTTAGAGATATTGCGTAAATGCAAAAAAGCAGTCCTACATATTTGTTTAATATGCGCTTTGAATGACATATCCTGATCAAAAATGACTCCAAGATTTCTCACAGTATTACTAGAGGTCAGGGTAATGCCATCCAGAGTAAGGATCTGGTTAGACACCATGTTTCTAAGATTTGTCGGGCCAAGTACAATAACTTCAGTTTTATCTGAGTTTAAAAGCAGGAAATTAGAGGTCATCCATGTCTTTATGTCTGTAAGACAATCCTGCAGTTTAGCTAATTGGTGTGTGTCCTCTGGCTTCATGGATAGATAAAGCTGGGTATCATCTGCGTAACAATGAAAATTTAAGCAATACCGTCTAATAATACTGCCTAAGGGAAGCATGTATAAAGTGAATAAAATTGGTCCTAGCACAGAACCTTGTGGAACTCCATAATTAACTTTAGTCTGTGAAGAAGATTCCCCATTTACATGAACAAATTGTAATCTATTAGACAAATATGATTCAAACCACTGCAGCACAGTGCCTTTAATACCTATGGCATGCTCTAATCTCTGTAATAAAATTTTATGGTCAACAGTATCAAAAGCAGCACTGAAGTCTAACAGAACAAGCACAGAGATGAGTCCACTGTCCGAGGCCATAAGAAGATCATTTGTAACCTTCACTAATGCTGTTTCTGTACTATGATAAATTCTAAAACCTGACTGAAACTCTTCAAATAGACCATTCCTCTGCAGATGATCAGTTAGCTGTTTTACAACTATCCTTTCAAGAATTTTTGAGAGAAAAGGAAGGTTGGAGATTGGCCTATAATTAGCTAAGATAGCTGGGTCAAGTGATGGCTTTTTAAGTAATGGTTTAATTACTGCCACCTTAAAAGACTGTGGTACATAGCCAACTAACAAAGATAGATTGATCATATTTAAGATCGAAGCATTAAATAATGGTAGGGCTTCCTTGAGCAGCCTGGTAGGAATGGGGTCTAATAAACATGTTGATGGTATGGATGAAGTAACTAATGAAAATAACTCAGACAGAACAATCGGAGAGAAAGAGTCTAACCAAATACCGGCATCACTGAAAGCAGCCAAAGATAACGATACGTTTTTGGGATGGTTATGAGTAATTTTTTCTCTAATAGTTAAAATTTTGTTAGCAAAGAAAGTCATGAAGTCATTACTAGTTAAAGTTAATGGAATACTCAGCTCAATAGAGCTCTGACTCTTTGTCAGCCTGGCTACAGTGCTGAAAAGAAACCTGGGGTTGTTCTTATTTTCTTCAATTAGTGATGAGTAGAAAGATGTCCTAGCTTTACGGAGGGCTTTTTTATAGAGCAACAGACTCTTTTTCCAGGCTAAGTGAAGATCTTCTAAATTAGTGAGACGCCATTTCCTCTCCAACTTACGGGTTATCTGCTTTAAGCTACGAGTTTGTGAGTTATACCACAGAGTCAGGCACTTCTGATTTAAAGCTCTCTTTTTTAGAGGAGCTACAGCATCCAAAGTTGTCTTCAATGAGGATGTAAAACTATTGACGAGATACTCTATCTCACTTACAGAGTTTAGGTAGCTACTCTGCACTGTGTTGGTATATGGCATTAGAGAACATAAAGAAGGAATCATATCCTTAAACCTAGTTACAGTGCTTTCTGAAAGACTTCTAGTGTAATGAAACTTATTCCCCACTGCTGGGTAGTCCATCAGAGTAAATATAAATGTTATTAAGAAATGATCAGACAGAAGGGAGTTTTCAGGGAATACTGTTAAGTCTTCTATTTCCATACCATAAGTCAGAACAAGATCTAAGATATGATTAAAGTGGTGGGTGGACTCATTTACTTTTTGAGCAAAGCCAATAGAGTCTAATAATAGATTAAATGCAGTGTTGAGGCTGTCATTCTCAGCATCTGTGTGGATGTTAAAATCGCCCACTATAATTATCTTATCTGAGCTAAGCACTAAGTCAGACAAAAGGTCTGAAAATTCACAGAGAAACTCACAGTAACGACCAGGTGGACGAAAGATAATAAATAAAACTGGTTTTTGGGACTTCCAATTTGGATGGACAAGACTAAGAGTCAAGCTTTCAAATGAATTAAAGCTCTGTCTGGGTTTTGATTAATTAATAAGCTGGAATGGAAGATTGCTGCTAATCCTCCGCCTCGGCCCGTGCTACGAGCATTCTGACAGTTAGTGTGACTCAGGGGTGTTGACTCATTTAAACTAACATATTCATCCTGCTGTAACCAGGTTTCTGTAAGGCAGAATAAATCAATATGTTGATCAATTATTATATCATTTACCAACAGGGACTTAGAAGAGAGAGACCCAATGTTTAATAGACCACATTTAACTGTTTTAGTCTGTGGTGCAGTTGAAGGTGCTATATTATTTTTTCTTTTTGAATTTTTATGCTTAAATAGATTTTTGCTGGTTATTGGTAGTCTGGGAGCAGGCACCGTCTCTACGGGGATGGGGTAATGAGGGGATGGCAGGGGGAGAGAAGCTGCAGAGAGGTGTGTAAGACTACAACTCTGCTTCCTGGTCCCAACCCTGGATAGTCACGGTTTGGAGGATTTAAGAAAATTGGCCAGATTTCTAGAAATGAGAGCTGCTCCATTCAAAGTGGGATGGATGCCGTCTCTCCTAACAAGACCAGGTTTTCCCCAGAAGCTTTGCCAATTATCTATGAAGCCCAACTCATTTTTTGGACACCACTCAGACAGCCAGCAATTCAAGGAGAACATGTGGCTAAACATGTCACTCCCGGTCCGATTGGGGAGGGGCCCAGAGAAAACTACAGAGTCCGACATTGTTTTTGCAAAGTTACACACCGATTCAATGTTAATTTTAGTGACCTCCGATTGGCGTAACCGGGTGTCATTACTGCCGACGTGAATTACAATCTTACCAAATTTACGCTTAGCCTTAGCTAGCAGTTTCAAATTTCCTTCAATGTCGCCTGCTCTGGCCCCCGGAAGACAATTGACTATGGTTGCTGGTGTCGCTAACTTCACATTTCGCAAAACAGAGTCGCCAATAACCAGAGTTTGATCCTCGGCGGGTGTGTCGCCGAGTGGGGAAAAACGGTTAGAGATGTGAACGGGTTGGCGGTGTACACGGGGCTTCTGTTTAGGGCTACGCTTCCTCCTCACAGTCACCCAGTCAGCCTGCTTTCCCGGCTGCTCGGGATCTGCCAGGGGGTAACTAACGGCGGCTAAGTTACCTTGGTCCGCACCGAATACAGGGGCCTGGCTAGCTGTAGAATTTTCCACGGTGCGGAGCCGAGTCTCCAATTCGCCCAGCCTGGCCTCCAAAGCTACGAATAAGCTACACTTATTACAAGTATCATTACTGCTAAAGGAGGCCGAGGAATAACTAAACATTTCACACCCAGAGCAGAAAAGTGCAGGAGAGACAGGAGAAGCTGCCATGCTAAATCGGCTAAGAGCTAGTAGCTACGCTAAGCTAGCAGATTCCTAAAAACACGCAAAGTGAATAATGTGTAAATAATTTAGAGGTGATTCAGCAGAAGGAGTGCTTTAGTTAAGGCACGTAAAGATTACACTGGGAAACAAATCGTAATCTAGATAACTAGATCAATCTAACTGCGCAGATTAAACAGCTAACAGATACAGAAAAACACTGCTGTGCTCCGGAACAGGAAGTGATACAATACCGCAGTGAGAGCCAACCACCAGTAGAGTGTGTCTTTTACGCTGAAGTTACCTCCTATTTCAGAAATGTGAAAAAAACTAAATATTCGCAATATTGCTCTGCCTATTGTCACTATGCAAACCATGACTGGCTATTTTATGTATTTATATTTTGAAGAGGGATATCTCAGCTTGACATTTATCAAATAAAATCCAATCGCATTGGATGCTGGGTGAATCTGTGAAAAGTACAAAATGTTCCAATTTTCAAACAAAGCAAAAAGAGCAAAAACAGCAAAGTTTAGTTGACACTTGTCTTCAGATTATAACAATACCCTTCTCATCATATGAAATTTAAAAATACCCTCCTGTAGACAAGGTTGGGTACGATTACATGTATGTATGGACATACATTTGGATTACTTGTAATCTGATTACATTTCAAAGTAATCCTACCCAACCTTGTCCGTAGACCATGGGTGTATAATTAAAAATTGTTGCCTTCTATATAAAGTGGCATGGTTTTAGAAGATGTGACCCTTTTTTTAAGTAACTGAGATTTTGGCAATATGGTGAAAATGGTCAAATTCACCAGATCACTGCATATTTGCAGATCATCTATAGGCCTTATCATCATATCTCATTTCGAGTGTGACCCCTGTAGACCATGCAAATATCATGTTGCCTTTATTATTAAGTGCCTATATGTTTCACATGAATGTGACTTTATTTTCAAGTGATGGGAAATTGCATGAGAGCATTGAAAAGTGTAAAATTGATGGGACCATTGCATATGTGTGGATTATCCATGCACACTGTTATTTTATCACATAGAAACAATGACCACTGAGGACCATGTTGATATATTCAAAAGATGTTGCATATGTTATTATGTGCCAATACGTGTCAGACAAATATAGCCATGTATTCAAAAACCAGGAAAATGACCACAGTCACTGAAAACGGTGAAATTAATGTGACCCTGAGAATGTGCGAATCATCCTCAGCCCCTGTCATCATACCACATTTTAAGAATGACTCCAGTAGACCATGTTAATAAGGTACTGTAGTACCATATTACCCCATTAGAGCGCTTCGCTCTCAGACTGCAGGCTTACTCGTAGTTCCTAGGGTTTGCAAGAGTAGAATGGGAGGCAGAGCCTTCAGCTTTCAGGCTCCTCTCCTGTGGAACCAGCTCCCAATTCAGATCAGGGAGACAGATATCCTCTCTACTTTTAAGATTAGGCTTAAAACTTTCCTTTTGCTAAGGCTTATAGTTAGGGCTGGATCAGGTGACCCTGGACCATCCCTTGGTTATGCTGCTTTAGACGTAGACTGTGGGGGGGTTCCCATGATGCACTGTTTCTTTCTCTTTTTGCTTTGTATGCATCACTCTGCATTTAATCATTAGTGATCGATCTCTGCTCCCCTCCACAGCATGTCTTTTTCCTGGTTCTCTCCCTCAGCCCCAACCAGTCTCAGCAGAAGACTGCCCCTCCCTGAGCCTGGTTCTGCTGGAGGTTTCTTCCTGTTAAAGGGGAGTTTTTCCTTCCCACTGTAGCCAAGTGCTTGCTCACAGGAGGTCGTTTTGACCGTTGGGGTTTTTCATAATTATTGTATGGCCTTGCCTTACAATATAGAGCGCCTTGGGGCAACTGTCTGTTGTGATCTGGCGCTATATAAAAAAAAGTTGATAAAAAAAGTTGAAGTTGACATGACAACTTGAGACAATGTTACAAAGCTGTCTGTCTGTCTTGTCAAGAAATTAGTTGACTTGAAAACATAAAAACAAACTTATTTCATTAAGTTTCAATCCTCTAGCTAGCCTGGCAGCTGTGACGTTTTCCGCCAGAATGACAAACACGTAAAATGTTGATGAAATTCGACTGCAGGGCACACTAGAAATGGCAGCAGATTTGTAATTTTGCTTGGCTTCCTGACAAGTATTCCTTGTAATGCGATTGGATTTTATTTTTTTACATATATGGTAAAATTAAATGCTTGTCTTTGTATTAACGATAGACCACAGGCATGGTTCGCAATTTACATTATTGCACAGCATGTTTTTTTTAACTTTTGTTGCATAACAAATTCATGTTCTCACAAATAAATTCTAATTTCCAAATTATTGACTTCTTTCACAAAAAAATGAACTTTTCTGACAAGGACAGATGTGCTGCTTGATACTTATGTGGTAAAAGTTTGTCATCGAATGTTCTCACATTTAATATGCTCTGAAAAACACCTATTTCGTCATTGTTTCACATCTGTAAAATGGCACATTTTAGCCTACAAATACAAGACTGGTTACCATAGCAACCAGTGAAGGCTATGTTAAAATATTGTGTGATAGTTATACACTAGCCAAATACTGTGCATACACCAAATTTAATTGAAATCGGCAAGATGTCACTTTCCATGTTTTGGGCCCTCGTGGCTGATTTTTTTAGCTGCTCTTGAGGCTTATTTTGGCAGCCAAGCAAACACTTGAAAAAAAGTCAGGAATACCTTGTCCAGATCACTTTAAAAATTCCAGAATTCAGGGCAAATCCTGAAAATTCTCATGCCTGTGAGATAAGTACTAATTTCCAAAAAATAAAATAAAATAAAATTCAATACAGGCTGCATGATAAGATTACCAGGATTCATAATGTACCGTTTACACTAGATTTAAGTAACGTGACCTTGGCAGAGGTATTCACTCTAGTTTTATTGTCAATGGTTTAGACTTAGGAATCTCTGGGTTCTCAGTAAAATTAGACCCATTATAAGGCTTTAATCTAGTAGCCAAGCAGATGCATGAAAAAAGTCAGGAATACTTCGCCCAGATCATCCTACAAATCCTGGCATTCAAGAAAAATCCTGAAAATTCTCATTAAAGTGTGCTGTACTAATTTTCAAAAAAGTATAATTTGATCCAGGCTTCACAATAGGATTATCATGATTCACAATGCATGGTTTCATCCCTAGTTTTAAGCAATATGTGACCTTGGCAGAGTTATTCATTCCAGTTTTATCTTAAAATGGGTTAGGATTAGAATAAGGAGCAGGGTTTAATTTTTGGAACTGATTCAATAACAGTTTAACAATAATATATACAAATATCATATACATAATAATGTATAAAAAATAATAAAATACAACATAATATACATCTCAGTGACAGCCACCTCTCTGAGATCTTACAAGATTTCATGGGATTTGAAACCTGAATAGGGTGAATTGATAGCCAGTGTTGCAAAAAGACAACAAATACAGTACAATTTATTAGCATTTCGGAGAGTTAGCAGCGATTAACAAGTTATCGCCTCATTTCTGCTTAAAACCAACTTTAGAAAGATTTAAGAGGTTTCACTTGGTCATCCGATGGTTAATAACCACGTATTCCCTTTGATTGGTTTGGGTGTAGAGTCAGACTCACAGAGTCAGTCTCAGACACGCTGGTGTTGCGCTCTAATCGATGGCGCATCTTTTATTAAAAAATAATGCTGAATTTATGTGGAAATGATTGTACAAAAGCTTCAGAGATCTGTTGGTGAGACAGATGATCAGTGTTGGGGAAAGTAAGTTTGGAAAGTTACTTCATTAGTTAATCTATACAGTTATATTTTACAGTTACTTCTTACATTTACTTCATTAGCAGCTGCGGACACCTTGTCGGCAGCTGCTGAATGTAATTAATAAAGTTACTCATAATCTAATTTGGTTATTTTTAAGATTTAGTACTCAGAAAAGTAACTATTAGTTACTTTGCTGATTAGTTACTTTTCTGATTGCTCAATCTTACAAGTAACCAAGTTAGATTACTTGTTACCTTATTAGCTTATTCGTAGCTTTGGAGGCCAGGCTGGGCGAATTGGAGACTCGGCTCCGCACCGTGGAAAATTCTACAGCTAGCCAGGCCCCTGTAGTTGGTGCGGACCAAGGTAGCTTAGCCGCCGTTAGTTACCCCCTGGCAGATCCCGAGCAGCCGGGAAAGCAGGCCGACTGGGTGACTGTGAGGAGGAAGCGTAGCCCTAAACAGAAGCCCCGTGTACACCGCCAACCCGTTCACATCTCTAACCGTTTTTTCCCACTCGACGACACACCCGCCGAGGATCAAACTCTGGTTATTGGCGACTCTGTTTTGAGAAATGTGAAGTTAGCGACACCAGCAACCATAGTCAATTGTCTTCCGGGGGCCAGAGCAGGCGACATTGAAGGAATTTGAAACTGCTGGCTAAGGCTAAGCGTAAATTTGGTAAGATTGTAATTCACGTCGGCAGTAATGACACCCGGTTACGCCAATCGGAGGTCACTAAAATTAACATTAAATCGGTGTGTAACTTTGCAAAAACAATGTCGGACTCTGTAGTTTTCTCTGGGCCCCTCCCCAATCGGACCGGGAGTGACATGTTTAGCCGCATGTTCTCCTTGAATTGCTGGCTGTCTGAGTGGTGTCCAAAAAATGAGGTGGGCTTCATAGATAATTGGCAAAGCTTCTGGGGAAAACCTGGTCTTGTTAGGAGAGACGGCATCCATCCCACTTTGGATGGAGCAGCTCTCATTTCTAGAAATCTGGCCAATTTTCTTAAATCCTCCAAACCGTGACTATCCAGGGTTGGGACCAGGAAGCAGAGTTGTAGTCTTACACACCTCTCTGCAGCTTCTCTCCCCCTGCCAATCCCCTCATTACCCCATCCCCGTAGAGACGGTGCCTGCTCCCAGACTACCAATACCAGCAAAATCTATTTAAGCATAAAAATTCAAAAAGAAAAAATAATATAGCACCTTCAACTGCACCACAAACTAAAACAGTTAAATGTGGTCTATTAAACATTAGGTCTCTCTCTTCTAAGTCCCTGTTGGTAAATGATATAATAATTGATCAACATATTGATTTATTCTGCCTAACAGAAACCTGGTTACAGCAGGATGAATATGTTAGTTTAAATGAGTCAACACCCCCGAGTCACACTAACTGTCAGAATGCTCGTAGCACGGGCCGGGGCGGAGGATTAGCAGCAATCTTCCATTCCAGCTTATTAATTAATCCAAAACCCAGACAGAGCTTTAATTCATTTGAAAGCTTGTCTCTTAGTCTTGTCCATCCAAATTGGAAGTCCCAAAAACCAGTTTTATTTGTTATTATCTATCGTCCACCTGGTCGTTACTGTGAGTTTCTCTGTGAATTTTCAGACCTTTTGTCTGACTTAGTGCTTAGCTCAGCTAAGATAATTATAGTGGGCGATTTTAACATCCACACAGATGCTGAGAATGACAGCCTCAACACTGCATTTAATCTATTATTAGACTCTATTGGCTTTGCTCAAAAAGTAAATGAGTCCACCCACCACTTAATCATATCTTAGATCTTGTTCTGACTTATGGTATGGAAATAGAAGACTTAACAGTATTCCCTGAAAACTCCCTTCTGTCTGATCATTTCTTAATAACATTTACATTTACTCTGATGGACTACCCAGCAGTGGGGAATAAGTTTCATTACACTAGAAGTCTTTCAGAAAGCGCTGTAACTAGGTTTAAGGATATGATTCCTTCTTTATGTTCTCTAATGCCATATACCAACACAGTGCAGAGTAGCTACCTAAACTCTGTAAGGGAGATAGAGTATCTCGTCAATAGTTTTACATCCTCATTGAAGACAACTTTGGATGCTGTAGCTCCTCTGAAAAAGAGAGCTTTAAATCAGAAGTGTCTGACTCCGTGGTATAACTCACAAACTCGTAGCTTAAAGCAGATAACCCGTAAGTTGGAGAGGAAATGGCGTCTCACTAATTTAGAAGATCTTCACTTAGCCTGGAAAAAAGAGTTTGTTGCTCTATAAAAAAGCCCTCCGTAAAGCTAGGACATCTTTCTACTCATCATAATTGAAGAAAATAAGAACAACCCCAGGTTTCTTTTCAGCACTGTAGCCAGGCTGACAAAGAGTCAGAGCTCTATTGAGCTGAGTATTCCATTAACTTTAACTAGTAATGACTTCATGACTTTCTTTGCTAACAAAATTTTAACTATTAGAGAAAAAATACGCATAACCATCCCAAAGACGTATCGTTATCTTTGGCTGCTTTCAGTGATGCCGGTATTTGGTTAGACTCTTTCTCTCCGATTGTTCTGTCTGAGTTATTCTCATTAGTTACTTCATCCAAACCATCAACATGTTTATTAGACCCCCATTCCTACCAGGCTGCTCAAGGAAGCCCTACCATGATTTAATGCTTCGATCTTAAATATGATCAATCTATCTTTGTTAGTTGGCTATGTACCACAGGCTTTTAAGGTGGCAGTAATTAAACCATTACTTAAAAAGCCATCACTTGACCCAGCTATCTTAGCTAATTATAGGCCAATCTCCAACCTTCCTTTTCTCTCAAAAATTCTTGAAAGGGTAGTTGTAAAACAGCTAACTGATCATCTGCAGAGGAATGGTCTATTTGAAGAGTTTCAGTCAGGTTTTAGAATTCATCATAGTACAGAAACAGCATTAGTGAAGGTTACAAATGATCTTCTTATGGCTCGGACAGTGGACTCATCTCTGTGCTTGTTCTGTTAGACCTCAGTGCTGCTTTTGATACTGTTGACCATAAAATTTTATTACAGAGATTAGAGCATGCCATAGGTATTAAAGGCACTGCGCTGCGGTGGTTGAATCGTATTTGTCTAATAGATTACAATTTGTTCATGTAAATGGGGAATCTTCTCACAGACTAAAGTTAATTATGGAGTTCCACAAGGTTCTGTGCTAGGACCAATTTTATTTACTTTATACATGCTTCCCTTAGGCAGTATTATTAGACGGTATTGCTTAAATTTTCATTGTTACGCAGATGATACCCAGCTTTATCTATCCATGAAGCCAGAGGACACACACCAATTAGCTAAACTGCAGGATTGTCTTACAGACATAAAGACATGGATGACCTCTAATTTCCTGCTTTTAAACTCAGATAAAACTGAAGTTATTGTACTTGGCCCCACAAATCTTAGAAACATGGTGTCTAACCAGATCCTTACTCTGGATGGCATTACCCTGACCTCTAGTAATACTGTGAGAAATCTTGGAGTCATTTTTGATCAGGATATGTCATTCAAAGCGCATATTAAACAAATATGTAGGACGGCTTTTTTGCATTTACGCAATATCTCTAAAATCAGAAAGGTCTTGTCTCAGAGTGATGCTGAAAAACTAATTCATGCATTTATTTCCTCTAGGCTGGACTATTGTAATTCATTATTATCAGGTTGTCCTAAAAGTTCCCTAAAAAGCCTTCAGTTAATTCAAAATGCTGCAGCTAGAGTACTGACGGGGACTAGAAGGAGAGAGCATATCTCACCCATATTGGCCTCTCTTCATTGGCTTCCTGTTAATTCTAGAATAGAATTTAAAATTCTTCTTCTTACTTATAAGGTTTTGAATAATCAGGTCCCATCTTATCTTAGGGACCTCGTAGTACCATATCACCCCAATAGAGTGCTTCGCTCTCAGACTGCAGGCTTACTTGTAGTTCCTAGGGTTTGTAAGAGTAGAATGGGAGGCAGAGCCTTCAGCTTTCAGGCTCCTCTCCTGTGGAACCAGCTCCCAATTCAGATCAGGGAGACAGACACCCTCTCTACTTTTAAGATTAGGCTTAAAACTTTCCTTTTTGCTAAAGCTTATAGTTAGGGCTGGATCAGGTGACCCTGAACCATCCCTTAGTTATGCTGCTATAGACGTAGACTGCTGGGGGGTTCCCATGATGCACTGTTTCTTTCTCTTTTTGCTCTGTATGCACCACTCTGCATTTAATCATTAGTGATCGATCTCTGCTCCCCTCCACAGCATGTCTTTTTCTTGGTTCTCTCCCTCAGCCCCAACCAGTCCCAGCAGAAGACTGCCCCTCCCTGAGCCTGGTTCTGCTGGAGGTTTCTTCCTGTTAAAAGGGAGTTTTTCCTTCCCACTGTAGCCAAGTGCTTGCTCACAGGGGGTCGTTTTGACCGTTGGGGTTTTACATAATTATTGTATGGCCTTGCCTTACAATATACAGCGCCTTGGGGCAACTGTTTGTTGTGATTTGGCGCTATATAAAAAAATTGATTGATTGATTGATTAGTTACATTACTTATTAGTTGCAAGTTTTCTGCAGATTCTAATAAAGTAATTGCATAAAGCTGCTAATGAAGTAACTGCATAAAGCACCTGTATAAAGCAACAAAAAAAGTAACTAAAAAAGTAACTTGTCAAAGTTACTTTCAACAACACTGCAGATGACTGGAGTGCAGTTTTAAGCAGAAAAGAGGTGATAATCTGTAAATTGCTGCTGATGCTCCGAAATGACACATGCGCAATGAAGGCGAGGCAGACCAATCTGTAAGGGGGGGGGCATTCAGTCTGCAACACCGGCTATGGAGAGTGTTCCGATTTTCAGAGTCATACGGACGTACAAATAAAATCTTACGGATATTCAGGGTTTTCTGTTGTAAATTTATTTTTTTACTGTTGTTTTTCTTAACTCAGCGTGGACTTTTGGCCAACCATCCACTATCTTTGTACTCCTCATATAAGCTGTGTGATGACGTGCACAATGTGAGCGTCCAATAGGAATCGGTTCACAGTCACATGGTTTTCCAATATCCAATCGAAGGGCAGAGCAGTCTCAGATGGTAGGGCCAAAGATTGTTAGGAGCAGTGATCTGTTACTCTGTGAGTTCTTGTTTCTGTAAAAATAGAACAGCTGTGTGACACTACATTTATGGGAAATATACTGAGTTTGTACAAAATACCTACAATGTACTTGCAGACATTGATTTTATTGACAGCAAGCAATTTTCTGTGGAGAAAGAGGATTTAACTGTGGAGTACTTCCACCATAAAAAAGCCCATGGAGATCCCTGGTGTTAGTTATTAATATGTGGACAAAACCCCAGTTATGTGATACCACTATGCGGTTGTGTGTACTGTAAAAAAAATGATTTTGGTGCGATTTAGGAGGTTATAAGGATTTTGTGTTGATTTTGTGGATTTTATCACTTGGTTATACAGGTGGACCCTCAAAGGGGTTGACATGTATGACTTTGGAAATTTTAGCAATACTTCTGCTTCCAGACTATTTTTTTTATTGTCAATATAATTCATTTCAAAGACATGTTGTTGTCTTCTGAGAAATGTTCTTCTTTTAAAATATGGGATTGAACAAAATAAGGTCAATCAACTGATGGCAAATGATAACAGTTGATCTTCACTAGTAGAAGTTTGGATTAGTTTAATGGTTAAACGCTTAACTCTTTTGTGTTTATTCCAGGAGGTGATGTCATCACCAGAACAGGCTGAATTTCAACACACACGGGGTGTGTGTGTGTGTGTGTGTGTCCACCACAAACCGACGAGGCCTGTCTCCGTCTGCTCTTCAAAACACACATTACAAATCATTTGAAAGACAATGCATTTAAATGAGAACACGGCCCTTTAGGTGTCATGCCGCATTTCTGCTTTCTGACAAACACGGACATTCAGTCAAAAGCAGTAAATATTGACATGATGGGCGTCACATGCACTTGCTCCAAACTAGCTCCGGAACAAGAACGAATCTCCTCCTAAACTACAAAAGACCCCTCGCATTATGTTTTAACGGCGTCCAAACGCTTGATTCGAGCTTTATTTTATTCCCATTTTCCAATTCTCTTCGCTTAAAAACACCTCGTTATCGACACAATACCGCTCCGTTTTGTGTGAAATGTTAGCGGCTAACCGGATAACCGGGGCGGCGCGAGCTGACGAGCCAAACGCCCCAAAGATTCATGGAACATTTAAAGACACGTTTCCCCTTCGAAACACCTTACCCATGTTTGTGTTTGCTGTCGTGTCTTTTGGGTCGTCGGACGGGCTGGAGCGGGATAACGTCGGTCATCCTGCGCTGTGCTGTCGGTGACTGTCTGCGCGTGCAGTGGGCGGAGGCGCGCGCGCACTTGTCTCGAGTGGATAAACTGACACGGAGCTGATTTCGTCAGATACAAAACATTTCCATTGTGCTTCGAACAGGAATGGTTTTCATTCGTACTTAATTAAAACCGGCGCTTCTACAATCACAGAAACTCAAGCGGCTGATCAGGCTGAGTGGGTTTGTCCATCTCTGCCCTCCAGCCCGCTTGTGTAAGCAATAACTCAAAAATAATTAATGCTATCATCTTGCAATTTACCAGTTTAACAAAACGGGTAATGAGGATTAAGTGATTCGATGGTGGTTAACTTTGATGTACCATATGAATGGAAAAAGCAATACTGCTTTGCCAATGTAATCCCCCATAGACGTGACTGCCACCTGCAGGATGGTGAGTGGAAGCTGGATGTGGTTGAATTTACATGTTTGTCTCCTAAATGTGGATCACCGGGTAAGTACCATGTGGTCATTGACAGGGCAGTATCTAGGATTGTTAACTGGGTGGGTGGTTACTCAAGCGAATGTTCTGAATGTGCTGTGTAAAGCACCCACTGGGGGATCAGAGGGCCAAGGAAATTTGGAAATCCATGGCTTGAAATGGCACATTTTCTTCCATTCTACTACAGACTCTGTCTTTCTAACATTAGCAACAAGACTGCGACACATAAACTTTAATCATATCTTAGATCTTGTTCTGACTTATGGTATGGAAATAGAAGACTTAACAGTATTCCCTGAAAACTCCCTTCTGTCTGATCATTTCTTAATAACATTTACATTTACTCTGATGGACTACACAGCAGTGGGGAATAAGTTTCATTACACTAGAAGTCTTTCAGAAAGCGCTGTAACTAGGTTTAAGGATATGATTCCTTCTTTATGTTCTCTAATGCCATATACCAACACAGTGCAGAGTAGCTACCTAAACTCTGTAAGGGAGATAGAGTATCTCGTCAATAGTTTTACATCCTCATTGAAGACAACTTTGGATGCTGTAGCTCCTCTGAAAAACAGAGCTTTAAATCAGAAGTGTCTGACTCCGTGGTATAACTCACAAACTCGTAGCTTAAAGCAGATAACCCGTAAGTTGGAGAGGAAATGGCGTCTCACTAATTTAGAAGATCTTCACTTAGCCTGGAAAAAGAGTCTGTTGCTCTATAAAAAAGCCCTCCGTAAAGCTAGGACATCTTTCTACTCATCACTAATTGAAGAAAATAAGAACAACCCCAGGTTTCTTTTCAGCACTGTAGCCAGGCTGACAAAGAGTCAGAGCTCTATTGAGCTGAGTATTCCATTAACTTTAACTAGTAATGACTTCATGACTTTCTTTGCTAACAAAATTTTAACTATTAGAGATAAAATTACTCATAACCATCCCAAAGACGTATCGTTATCTTTGGCTGCTTTCAGTGATGCCGGTATTTGGTTAGACTCTTTCTCTCCGATTGTTCTGTCTGAGTTATTCTCATTAGTTACTTCATCCAAACCATCAACATGTTTATTAGACCCCATTCCTACCAGGCTGCTCAAGGAAGCCCTACCATTATTTAATGCTTCGATCTTAAATATGATCAATCTATCTTTGTTAGTTGGCTATGTACCACAGGCTTTTAAGGTGGCAGTAATTAAACCATTACTTAAAAAGCCATCACTTGACCCAGCTATCTTAGCTAATTATAGGCCAATCTCCAACCTTCCTTTTCTCTCAAAAATTCTTGAAAGGGTAGTTGTAAAACAGCTAACTGATCATCTGCAGAGGAATGGTCTATTTGAAGAGTTTCAGTCAGGTTTTAGAATTCATCATAGTACAGAAACAGCATTAGTGAAGGTTACAAATGATCTTCTTATGGCCTCGGACAGTGGACTCATCTCTGTGCTTGTTCTGTTAGACCTCAGTGCTGCTTTTGATACTGTTGACCATAAAATTTTATTACAGAGATTAGAGCATGCCATAGGTATTAAAGGCACTGCGCTGCGGTGGTTTGAATCATATTTGTCTAATAGATTAAAATTTGTTCATGTAAATGGGGAATCTTCTTCACAGACTAAAGTTAATTATGGAGTTCCACAAGGTTCTGTGCTAGGACCAATTTTATTCACTTTATACATGCTTCCCTTAGGCAGTATTATTAGACGGTATTGCTTAAATTTTCATTGTTACGCAGATGATACCCAGCTTTATCTATCCATGAAGCCAGAGGACACACACCAATTAGCTAAACTGCAGGATTGTCTTACAGACATAAAGACATGGATGACCTCTAATTTCCTGCTTTTAAACTCAGATAAAACTGAAGTTATTGTACTTGGCCCCACAAATCTTAGAAACATGGTGTCTAACCAGATCCTTACTCTGGATGGCATTACCCTGACCTCTAGTAATACTGTGAGAAATCTTGGAGTCATTTTTGATCAGGATATGTCATTCAAAGGGCATATTAAAAAATATGTAGGACTGCCTTTTTGCATTTACGCAATATCTCTAAAATCAGAAAGGTCTTGTCTCAGAGTGATGCTGAAAAACTAATTCATGCATTTATTTCCTCTAGGCTGGACTATTGTAATTATTATCAGGTTGTCCTAAAAGTTCCCTAAAAAGCCTTCAGTTAATTCAAAATGCTGCAGCTAGAGTACTGACGGGGACTAGAAGGAGAGAGCATATCTCACCCATATTGGCCTCTCTTCATTGGCTTCCTGTTAATTCTAGAATAGAATTTAAAATTCTTCTTCTTACTTATAAGGTTTTGAATAATCAGGTCCCATCTTATCTTAGGGACCTCGTAGTACCATATCACCCCAATAGAGCGCTTCGCTCTCAGACTGCAGGCTTACTTGTAGTTCCTAGGGTTTGTAAGAGTAGAATGGGAGGCAGAGCCTTCAGCTTTCAGGCTCCTCTCCTGTGGAACCAGCTCCCAATTCAGATCAGGGAGACAGACACCCTCTCTACTTTTAAGATTAGGCTTAAAACTTTCCTTTTTGCTAAAGCTTATAGTTAGGGCTGGATCAGGTGACCCTGAACCATCCCTTAGTTATGCTGCTATAGACGTAGACTGCTGGGGGGTTCCCATGATGCACTGAGTGTTTCTCTTTTTGCTCTGTATGCACCACTCTGCATTTAATCATTAGTGATTGATCTCTGCTCCCCTCCACAGCATGTCTTTTTCCTGGTTCTCTCCCTCAGCCCCAACCAGTCCCAGCAGAAGACTGCCCCTCCCTGAGCCTGGTTCTGCTGGAGGTTTCTTCCTTTTAAAAGGGAGTGTTTCCTTCCCACTGTAGCCAAGTGCTTGCTCACAGGGGGTCGTTTTGACCGTTGGGGTTTTACATAATTATTGTATGCCCTTGCCTTACAATATAAAGCGCCTTGGGGCAACTGTTTGTTGTGATTTGGCGCTATATAAAAAAATTGATTGATTGATTGATTGATAAAGATGATGTCTTAAGGGATGAACTCACCTATCATCATTGGCAACGCAATAGTACACTTGACACCTTAGTCCATGAGCCAGTCATCAATTTTGACCTAATCAGTACCACTTAAAGGTAAGAAATGACACTTTGAATCCAGCTTCAGTGTACCATGGCCGACACAAAAATGTATGATAGCCATCCCAGGGTGGTAGCTGTACCCAGGTAGGGGTCAATGAAGAATTACACAGAGGTCAAACTTTAAAAATGCTCCAATCATGTTGAAAATCACATTACTATATCACATTAGTTGTCTGATCATAACAATTCCAAAAAGGTATAGTTTGGACTATCTATGATGGAACGTTCTGGAGTTATGGGGTATAAATGGCAAAAATGGTAACAAAGATCAGTTTCAGTTTGCGCAGGGGTCAAAAGTTAAAGTTACACCAATTTCAGTAAAAATGATGCAAATTATTGGTTGAAATAAAAGGATTAATAAATAGAATAGTTTTGACTGTGTTGAATGTTTGGTCTCCAAAGTAAAGGTCAAACAAGGTCAACATCCATTGGATTCTATGACATGTGTCATATGTTACCCTGTAACATGATAACTAAGCATGACAGATGGTGCAAACTATTCCTTATTAGAACCCTATTAACCCAAACAATAATTTGCATCATTTTTTTACTGAAATTGGAGCAACTTTAAATTTTGACCCCTGTACAAACTGAACTTGACCTTTGTCACCATTTTTGCTGTGTTTACCCCATAACTCCAGAACATTCCGTCATAGATAGTCCAAACTATACCTTTTTAGAATCCTTATGATCAGACAAGCAATGTGATATAGTTTTCAACATGACTGGAGCATTTTTAAAGTTTGACCTCTGTAATTCTTCATTGACCCCTCGCTGGCTACAGCTAACACCCTGGGATGGTTATCATACATTTTAGTGTAGTACACTGGTACACTGAGGCTGTATTCTAAGAAAACCTGCTTGGCCCATGGACTACCTGGCTAGAGTGGTGAATGCCATGAATAAAGGTGTTTTTAAACATTCTGAGTAGATTTGATGGTCATGGATCAGGGGCATTAGAGACACCTTGTAACCCAGGGTACGGCCCTGGCATCGGTGCACTCTGCCCACTAATGCCCTCCTTCACGTCAGTGCCGGCTAACAAGATAAGCTACTAACAGAGTTAAGGTGTTTGTTGATGTCTAATCTTGTTCTACACTTAATTCCAGCAGGTGGTGCTCTTGCACCTATAAACTGGTTTGACAACTGCTATTCAAACCCAAAAAGAAGAAGCAGCAGGCAGGTGGATAGATAACAATTCGTGGCAGGGAATGATACCAAAATCCTTTGCAGTGGATATTCTTCCGGGACCGGAGGAGGACTTACTTTAGCTATTTGTCCGGAACATGCTGTGACTGGTTGAGCGCAATGATGTCATCACGTGACCCACTTTACCGGGTCACTGGGTTTTTAATATTTTCGTGACAAGGTTTTTTTATTTTGCGATTTGTAATCCAGCCCCTAACCATAACTCCCCCCAGACCCGCCGCGTCACTCTTGTGCACCCGTCACAGCATGTTCTGGACAAATAGCCAAAGTAAGTCCTCTTCCAGTCACAGAAGAATATCCACTTCAAAAACCTTTTATCAGCCAGGACTTCCAATGCTTAGCTACCCCCCCCCCCCCCCCGCCCCCCAACTGAGGGTCAACAATAAGAATAAAGATCAATTCAAAAAGAATGTCCTGTCTCTGGATTTCTAATTCATTACACTAATAAATGACAGATGTACTGTAGAGGTGTTCTCACAGTACTGAAGATTTGTTCACTCTCGCTTAAAAAAATCTTTGGCATGATAGCCAAAAATTATTAATCAAGTGTGAGTTCGGCAAGCGAGCTACCAAACCCTCAGTTGCTATCCCTACAGTTATAAAAAATCTTGGACACATCATACGAACTTGTTCCACCAGTGTGTTGGAGGTACCACACTGAGCCAAGTGGCAGCGGTGCCATTTATGCCTCATGACATATAGCGGATGCACCAATTCATGCTAGTAATCAATCAGCCCATATACCACCCCTACTGCTGCCATGTATTCTCTCATCAGATACAGAAAGGCTTAGGGTAGCAGTGACATGGGCCAGTGCACCTTTGACCTGACCTATGTCGGCTGGCCAAATAGTAATGCCTTCCACTTTCAGTTACTCTGTGCAGTCATGTCAGGACGTACCATCCCGTCTGGGTATCCATCAAGAGATGATCTTCCTTGCCACGACGACTCTGTGCACGCACATAGTGGGGCCTGGTTGAATTTGACTCTGTGCTCAACACGTTGAAAAAAAATTCCAGTTGCCGGAGTGATGGCGACATAATGCTTGCTGCCAGTGTAATTGCTACCCACCCCCCAAAAAAGGTTAAATCTAAAGATGCCTCTCAAGCCAAAACTTTAACACTGTATGGCCTGTTTTTTTTTTTTCTGATTTAAGTCATAAGAATAATTTTCTTTTTTTAGCACCACTGTATTTGTATTCCTTACTATCAAAATAAGGGGCAGCATGGTGGATTAATGGTTAGCATTGTTGCCTCACAGAGAGAAGGTCATGGGTATAATTCCCACCTGTGGCCCTTCTGTGTAGAGTTTGCATGTTCTCCCCGTGTTTGTGTCCCACATCCAAAGACACGCAGGTTAGCTGGACTTTCAATTGTACATAGGGCGATGTGGACCTGCGACAGACTGGCGTCCTGTCCAGGGTGTATCCTGCCTCATGCTCTATGACTGCTGGGATAGTCTCCAGCCCCCACAACCCTTAACTGGCGTAAGCGGTTGAAGATGAGTGTGTGTATGTGAGCATCCAATAAGGTATTCATAATATGATATCACCAATACAATCAAAATCAACACTGTCTGGAAACGGCTATTCACATGAGGGTTGGCCCAGATATGCGTGAGGGATGCTGGGAAGCACACAGTGACTGCCACTCAGAGAGAAAAAAAGGCAGCAAGATGTCAGTTGGCTGCTCACTCAAACAAAATGAACAGCGATAACAGAAAACACTCCAAAACAGCTAATTTCTCTATAAATCTAGTACGTTTCATATATTTTGTAAATGTTAGCTAAAAATAAACAGTTCTACATCTACACCACTATTGTTGAAACCAGGTAACACTTCTGCACTCATTTACAAGACATCTTACGGATGTGAGCGTGCACATCCCGACGTGCATCACGCAAGTGGGTCAGGGTCAAATGTAATCTCAAAATGTCATGCATGCGTACATGTGATTCCTCTTGTAGACTGTGTAAGAAGGAAAAGAAAATATTTGCCATGAAATTCCCCCCAGGTATAAATAAGTTCTGTTCATTAAAATGAGTTGTCATTTTGCAAAACATTACAAAAATAAACACACATTATAATGCTTGGATTTCAGTGGAAGCTAAATTTTGTCAGTTTAGTGAAATTTGAAAGGCTGTACAGCTTTAATGATTTTATATTGTTTGCTGTTAAATGATTTCAAAAATATGAACCCATTTCCCTTTCAATCACAAGCTGAATGCCAATCATCCAGGTGTGAGCCACTTTAAGGGAACAATTTTGTTGCCCATTTACTACTCCAAAAAAAATCTGAAAAAGTATGGGATGTTATGGAAAATGCAAATAAAATGTGAGAAGAGCAGTCACAGCACAAAACAAGTGTTTATTTTCAGATTTTAAAAAAGTGAAAGGTAGAGTCATTAACTGAAGAATTACATTATAGATTTGAGCATCAGTTAAACTGTTTTCAGCTGTAGAAACTTTCATAAACTTGTGTTCTGCAAATAACTTGCCACCAGTTAACATTCAGCAGCTCGTCAGTCATTTTCCAATTTATCCTTTAGTCTGGATTATGCAGTCTTAAGAGTATTCGCTGCATCCACCCAAAACAAGTATGACCCCTCTGTCAGAGGGTTTACAACAGTGAGGATGTGCATGATGTGTGGTACTGCATTTGAATTGGATTAAAATTTGTCTGAAACATGGACATGCACATTGTAATGCAAGCAGCCGTCGTCTTAAACCTACCTGTTGTCTTAAGATGGACTATACGCACACGCACCCCTACAGGATGCGTCAGGTCTAGATGCAAATACTTTTTCCATTTAAAATGCAAAAGGAGATTAAAGGCCACTGGTGCATCATGCAAGACTTTAATTCATGTGATCTGAAGGTCGAGCTATGGAAATGACTGCTTTGACATACAGATGCTGTGATTTTGCAGAAACCTCTGGGAGTGATATAAGAGGTTTCACATTTCAGCAGATAAAGACACCATCAAAAAAAATGTGGATTCTACCATATTCAGCTACAGGCCCATTAGTTTCTACAAAATCCTTTGATGAAGTAACGAAAATAAATAAAATGCTGGGGAAAAAAAAAAAATAAAGAGTCACATGTTTTTTGTGTTAATTTATTTTTTCTCCAAAATCTGTTTTTTTTTTCCAAGGAAACACTGAAAGAGAGAAAAAAAGCACTGTAAACAGGTCAAACTGGCACAACATTACTTGAATTGTAGAGACAAGTTTTACAGTTTTGACATGGTTTGCTAAACAAAGGCACAACTTGGCAAATGCATAATCGACAAGGAATGTACAGCAGGGACCTACAAGTACTATGACCACTCTGAATTGTGTAAAGTGTCCAGTGATACATTCATTACTGTTCAACTCAGCAGGTTGAGAATAAAATAAAAAAAAAAAGGTCAGAATGTATCGGAAAATGTACAATACAGCACACAGAGATTAGGGGTCATAAAGTAAAAACTGAAATGAGGTAGAACTTGGCCCCTAAACTCAAGCATTTTATTATAAATAAATAGATGCTACAAGTTGATAACCTAGAAAACTACAAAACTCAACCTGTTGAAGTAAATGTTGTCCAAAAACAAAATCTATTAAAAACCACTGTTGACAAAAATGCTGCCATTTACTGACCATAAAAAAAAAGCAGTGGGTTTGAAATGCAGCTACACGGCGCAGTTGGTAACCAAAACCTGAAATAAAGTGCAGGTATGAAAACATCAAGTCTAACAGCTTTCAAAGCTCAGCCAACTAAATTGACTCTGTAGGTGGAATAGAAAAAAAAAGAAAGATGACGATCTGAAACCTGGGTGAAAACTTAAAAAAAAAGCTGCTATAATTTAATTCAGTCTAACAGGACCTTCATAATTATCATCCGCATGTACAGTTCAGGTTAGGCACTTTATCTTGGCACTCATGCAAAAGAAGATGGAGGCCCATTTTGTACTCTAATCAAAACCAGACAGTTGCAACCTTCATCTGACAGAGTGATTAGTCTGTCAAATAACTGCAGTTTCTAAACTGATGCCAACAGCCTTCAAAATAAGTCATCATTTACCACTTAAAAACAAAACCCAAACACATACAATGTCATAAAACCTATGGCACACAAGTAGTCAAACTGACACACATGATCAACGTCACCATTACATCTGAACACTGGAACGTGAAGTCCTTAAAATATTCACACCCTGAAACTTTTCCTGTCAAGTCAGAATCCTTCAAAAAGTATCAGGGAGACTGTCTGAATTAAAGTAGTTTTCAAGTAAGTCATACATTCAAACTCTGAAGACACCCAACGAAGTCACAGGAAGAAAAATACCCGCATATGTAAAAAATAAAATACATCTACAGTAGTTATATTAAGGTCAACTAAAATAACACTTGAGAATTGTCCAGATCAGGAGGGAAAGAGCTGCACTGAGAAAACATTATAAAACATAAAAAATAAAAGTTGATTGTACCTCATTCAAAAGACATTCACAAACTGAATTGGGATGAGCAACTGGGAACCTAATTAACTGCGATTTTACCCTCCTCCATGAAATGTGGGAGCTGTGATTTCGGCACACTGTCAGAGCTGTTCTTCTCGATTTCAGTCATGGTGGCTGGCAAGCCTGAATGAGAGCCGTCCATCTTCATGAGGCCTCCAGTAGAGCCAATCAATGGTCCACCGGCAGAGCTCCCATGGAGTGGGATACCGCCACCCTGGATCACAGATATTTCATTGGTCTTCATGGTTAGACCGCCACTGAAGGCGGCAGCATATTGGTTCCACATAGAGGGATCGAAGTTCATTGGTGGAGCACTCATTTCTTTGGGCGGCTGCATGATTTCAGGAATCATCTTGGGTTCTGAGCTCATAGCCATCAGGGCCATGGGATTTTCCAGAGACAGACGTTGGCCTCGTCGTGATGAGCTGTTCCACATGTGGGTACCGATATGCACCTTAAACAAAGACAAATCTCTCTCAATAACAAAAATTCTATACCCATGATACAAGTACAAAGATAAACGGACTACGGTAAAACTTTTCAATGCAACATTTTATATCCAATCACAAACCTACCTTTAGATTTCCTTTTGTGGTAAAAGCCCTGCCACAGATGTTGCAGGAAAATGGTTTCTCCCCTGTATGAGTACGTTCATGTATCTGTAACGCACTGGCAGAGGAAAAGTTTTTGCCGCAGACATTACACATGTGCTGTTTGGTCGATCGCCGAGGTGTACTCGAGATGGATGGGGGCACGGTAGTTCCCTGAGCCATATGTGAGGTAAACAAGCCATGTGGGCCCAGAGGATTCTCTGGAGGAATCTTCATCTCCAGATTGGTCAGACTTGAAGGAATCCTCATGAAAGGCACGTTGCCTATGATACAACAAAATAAAATTAGATATTAAACATCACAGATGTAAATGTATTCTTAAAGCTAATGAACTCACCGTAGTCTCCATTTGTGTAAGGTATGCCAGGTTCTTCTTTAATTCCTTTTGGGGTGAAGCTGCTGGAAGCAGTTAGGTCAAGGGCTCCACTTGACTCATTGCCATCTTGACCACCACTATCGGATTCCTGCTTTAACCGACAATGAGCAAACTCCTCACCAGTGGCATCCTCTGGAGACTTGTTGTTGCCCATGTTGCCGTTTACTGGAGAAGATGAGTGAAATGACATGGCTGAGTCAGAAACGGTAGGGCTACGGCCATTCTGATATTCATGCTCCTTAGGAGCTGAGGGGGACTCTTTTGATGTTCCGTCACTCTCTGAAGCCGTGCTACTTTGGCGTTTTAAAGCAAGAGCAGAGGTGAGGTTCTTCAAAACATCTAGGCTGGAAAATGTAGAAGGAGCAGCATGTTTCTGGGCATGTTCCTCAGGAGCGCGTGGGGAGAAATTTGAAGTATCATTTGGCTTCTGGGACTTCAATTCTGTCTCACGGTCCTCAATACCTGCATCAAAGCCATTTATCTCCATGGACTTCTCTTGTAAAGGGGAGTCCATTGTTTCTGCAGCTTCAAACTGATTTTCTGGCATTGGCGTGTTGGGGATTTGTCCACCCATGTGCATCCGTATGTGCTGCTGCAGAACCACAGCATTGGTGAACTTCTTCTGGCAAATGGGACATGAGTGCTGCATTTTAAGAGGTGTGTTAGCCCTATGCACGCCATAATGGGCCTTGAGGTTGCCCTTGGTAGAGAAAGCACGGCCACAGATTTTGCACTTGTAGGGCCTCTCACCAGTATGAGTGCGATAATGCATCTTCAGGGAACTCTGGCAACTGAGCACCCTATGGCAGATTACACACTCATTGGGGTCACCGGTCCTCTTTTCCAGGCCATCCACCATCTGCTGAAGTTTTGCTGTTCCAGAGCTTTGTTCTACTGATACTGCATTGCCATCCATATGATGCATAGCCCCAATCACATCTTTGTCATCCTTCTGATTCTGATCCAGCCCCACATCTTGACTAAACAAATTTGACGAAACAGATGGGCCACTATCACTTGTTGATGGGGATGGTCTCTGAGGGAACTGGTCCCCACCAAAGCTGTCAAATGTTGTCTTAAAGGCTGTTATGGATGATTGGTGGAACCCAGCAGCTGGATGCCCAAACACAGGCTTGAAGTCGGTCATATTTGACTCATCTATGGGCACAGACATTCCAAAAGGAATACCACTACTGGTGGGTATGTTATCAAGGTGCTCTGGCACAGGGTGAGGGTTCATGCTAATGTTAGGATACTTATCTTTATGCCTTTGGAAATGCACTTTAAGATTTCCTTTGGTTGTGAAGCGGTTTCCACAGATATTACATTTGAAAGGCCTTTCACCAGTGTGAGACCGCAGATGAATCTGGAGAGCACTGTCGTTACCAAAGGTCTTGCCACAGTACTTGCACTTGTGCTTGTATAATGACTCAGCATTCTTTGATTCTGATGGGATGCTGAGCATTTTGGTCTTCACTTTTTTTGAGGCATCAATCCCTGCTTGGAGGCCAGAGAATGAGCTGGGAAAAGCCACAATACCTGGCGACTGAGGCAGTAGAGCTGGTAAACGACTGGCCAGATCTGGAATGCTTTTCAAAATGTCAGTTTTAGAGGTCACCACTCCCAGTTCTCCAGCTAGAGAAGTAGGGATGCCAGTAGATTGAGGTAGTTTAACTTGCTTCATCGTCTCCACAGAGTGTCTTTGGCCGCCAGTCCTTTTACCTATCAGAGCTGCTGCAGCAGATAGCTGTTGAGAGAGGTGAGCACCAAGGGCTTTTAGAGGGTCCACTGCTACAGCTACTGATGTCTTGAGACCCTGTGGGGCCATCATGGCTACTTGAAGTCTAATCTGTTCTGTGAGTTGGATTTGCTGTAGCTGTTGCTGCTGGAGACACACCAACTGCTCCAGGATCATAGGGATGGCCTGCAGGGCATCGTGTGGTGAGGTCAGAGTCGTAGGATTTGAAGAATGTTGGGTGACATTTACTTTACCATCACTAGAGGCCTCAAGAGAGACATTTGAGTCTTGTAATTTTGGTGAGTTTTGGAATGACACCTCCGGACTAGCAGACATCTCTGCCTGATCCTGTTGGCTTGAGTCCTCTGCGTTCATGCTGGAGTCTTCTGTTCTTTCCAGATGTTCTGTACTAGCATGCGTTAATGAATGATTGCTGGATGGGCTATCATCATGGTCACTAATGAGGCCTTCAGGAGAACCTTGTGAATATTCTTCAGCCATTTCATTGCCAGCTCCATCTTTCATGATGACCACTTGCTGGCTTTTTGTGCAATTTTTCTCATGTTCCAGAAATTCATCTTCGTCAAAGAATTCAGCACAACACCTCTTACAGACTCTTGTATCTTCCATTCGGAACCTCTTCATTTCATTTCCAGCTTCCTCCCCTTGATCGTCTTGAAGAACTCCTAAAACAGGATAATGAAATTAAGTAAATATATGCAGGTAATGCCTAATGACCAAGAAACAGAGAAAAATAAAATGGGAGCAATTTAGGGCCTTGCAAAATTGCAACACAGAAAATTCAAAATGCCATAAAAAGCAAATGCAAGTGCCACCTTACATCCACTTCTTTAGAATGTACCATTTATTTCTTGTCAGCACAGAGAAGCACGCTTGATGACTGTAGTTTGATCCTGACCAATATATTGACAAGCCGCTATAATTAGCCAATGAGCCACTTGCTGATAAAGTGGTTTTGGCCAATAAGTGACAAAAAGAGACAGATCAACTATGACATGCTGTTATCTGTGCACAGTTTGTCCACCAGAAGGCGCTCTACAGTGCCTCTTGTCAACACCTTTGTGGAACACAATTAACTGACAGAACAAGACTGAGCAGGATAATTAACTGTGTTTGTGGGCATGACTCATTACAAAAGCGCCACAAAACTACTGTTACGGGACATCTTTGTTTATGCTATGCATTTTTTTTGAGGGGGGGGGTCAATATATTTGCATATATACTTTCAGAATCATCAAATATCAAAAATGGGTGTGTAAAATCCTGTATAAGCCAAGCTCTAGGCCTATTTTATTTGTGCAATCATTCAAGGTCTGTGCATGTTTCCATCAGAGCCAATAGAGGGCAATCATCAACTTTTGGTAACACCAAAGACAATGCTCAGGAAACAACAGTGCTGAGAACTTTTAATTACCTTTCTTCAGACATAAACCCCCCTCTCTCAACATAAAAAGCTCCTCACGCAACTCCGCATTACTTACCAACACCTTCTTGCAACACCAAATTGTGGATGGTGAACCCAGATTCCATAATGAATGTAAGGTTTGCTTCAGTGGTTGTCCCAGTCAGTACAAAAATAAGTAACCAAAAAAAAAAAAGGCTACTTGAAGAAACAGAAAGGGTAATCTAATGTAGGCTGACTCACTCTCCAGAAGTTTCACAACTTGAGAAACCCTAATAAGGGCTCCAAATGTGCATTTTAATTTGTGTACTAACTGAGGGGCCATTTTACCACTGGGTGTATTGTCAAATGGTAATGTGTGTGTGTATGAGGGGAGGGCACACCACCTGTTTGCATTTGGCCAAGTAAACTGTTAAGACTTAATTGCTCACCAGGAAGCACTAGGTTGAGAAAAGTTTAATTCTGTTCATCCGTGAGAGAACAATAAATTACATGGCAGGTAGAGTGAAAACTCCCAATGATAAAAAAATAAATAAATGCTGTTCTAAGCACTGAACACACACACACACTATAATAGAAACAACACATTTCCAACAAAAGCCCAGGACGAAACGCGCTAAGTGTGCCACTTGACGGCGCATGACCTGCAGGATCACAGTGACACGAGGTCAGATTAAAACATTGAGTAGCCTACATGAGGCCCCATCAAAAAATAGACCTTAGCACAAAAAGTACACTCTACAGTACTGTTGAGATGAAGATGAAGTCTGTGGCAGCGCTGCATGTGGTAAAACCAAAACGCACCCCCACCCAGTTTCCACAAAAAGGGCCAGGGCTCCATCCCCCACCTCTCCACATATGTACCAAAGGAAACAGTCATGCATTAAACGGGGGGATTTATTGCCTTTTAGGTCAGCTTACCACACAGTCGCTTTGCGTATACTTTTTTGGTGTATATTTATTATTTTTTGAAGGGTTAAAACGTCACTGTATGCACCTTTTTATTTTAAGATCAAAAGACACTGCTGATTTTTTTTTAAACCAAAACCACTGGAAATATAAGAGCTTAACATGACACAATATTCAACTCAGAGTGAGGACGTGAAGAACTTTTAGAACCAGTTGATTAAGTCATTTCGTTTCCGCCGAGGTGCCGAATTTATTGAAATTAATTAATAAATCAACAGGTAGCGACATGTGCCCGACGGCAAAGATCAAAGAGATTGTGCCGAGCGCGAGCCACACTAAATGAAACAACAACCCCCCCCCCCCCCCCCCGAAAATAAATAATAAGAAATAAATACTTTTTTAGCGGTTAAAAGTGAGATTTTAAAAAGTAGTTAAAAGTAAGTTACAGTGTGTTGCCTTTGTGGAAGGAGCGTCTCGCGCAGCAGCACCTGTATTAAATGATTTCCGAATCGGTCAACTCTCCAAAAGGACGGCAAACAGGTCAAAGTGCGACGGAAGAACAATGTGAAGTCAAACCCCCAACTTTACACAGAAAACGTCGATAGGTTTCTGCTCTGTGTTTTTTTCCTGCTCCCCCCTTTTCCTCTCCTGCTGCCGTGTGGAAACTCACCGCTTTCCGCCGGTTCGGGCTCGTCGGAGTTGATGTGCTGCGGTTTGGCTTGTTTGCGCCTCGACATGGTGCGACCATCCGGAGCAAAGAGTTCCGAACAAATTTCCTCCTCTTCTTCAACTTGGAAAAAATTGGCCCCCCTCCAGCAGAAATGCGCATGTCACCGTAATTATTATTATCAATAATGCATTGCGATTTATCGCGGTGCCCTGACAGCTGATTGGCTCCAGTCCAAGTGCTCGCACATTATTCGAACGCGCTCCCTATTGATGAGGAGGCGGGAGGAGCCACGAGCAGCGAGCGGACGGAGGGAGGGTCAGCAATAACAGCGACCCCTTCAGGACAAAATACTGCCACCCGCATGAGCAAAGTTTAAAAATAAATTAATAAATAAATAAAATCACGGCAATGTTGCGTGAACATTTACCTGGAAGGGTTTGAGTCACGTGACAGATCTCCCAAATTCACGTTTGTAAATATACAGGATGATTTCACTTTATTTTGTTTATTTGTTTCTGGCAACTTTTGGCAGGTTACAGCAAAACTCTGGATTTTTTTTTAAAAGATGTGTTTGGGTTCTACTCTTCAATAGGTGCAACAAAGAATGAACTGTTCCAGTACTGAATTTGAACACTATCATACATACACAGGCTGTGGGGCAAACAAGTGCAGAACATTTGAGACGAGAACATTCCAGAGTAATGTACAGACTTAGGACATTTTAGGTAAAAACAAAAAACGAAAACAAAGGCAGTTGATCATTACGGTACCATAAGTATGTGTTGGTAGGTTATTATTATGGTGATGACATGACATCCAAACCTAACAAAAACCCTAATTCAATTTAATCTTTATTTAACCAGGTCAGTCCCACTGAGATCTAGATCTCTTTTTCAAGGGAGACCTAGACAATTATAAAGTTTCCACTTAACCTCACCTCCATGTCTTTGGATGTGGCAGGAAGCCGGAGCAAAGCCACACAAACACGGGGAGAACATACAAACTCCATACAGAAAAGCCACAGGCAGGAATTGATCCCATGATCTTCTTGCTGTGAGGTAACAGTGCTAACCACTAAGCCACCAGCACACTGCCCAAATAATATCCCAAATCACCCAAATTTTCCAGAGATACATGAATGGAAAGAATACCCAAAACAAGAAATGTTGGTTGATATGAAGGAAAGTCTCTCCCCATTGGAGAATCAAACCCCAGTTTGCCACATGGCAGGTGGAGATACTTGCCACTATACTAGCGAGGAGTTAGCAACATCAATTATGGCAACTACCGTGAGCAAAGTCACAAGATTTAGGGCTACATCTGCTATAGCTGTAACAACTTTGAAAAAAAAATGTGATAAGGTGGACATTTCTAACAGGATCTGTCTCCAGCCACACGACTGTCCCTATGGTCACATTAGCTACAAGCAACATAGGCAAGGTGACGACTTGCTGTTCATTTTCAATGAGAGTGGGCGTTCTGCAGCGGCAAAAGGCAACAGTCACTCTGCTGCCAACCAGGTGGAGCCTAAATAGAGAAGAAATTTATGTTATTCAAATACAGCGGGATGTGACACGCCAACTGCCAAAGCCAAGTGAATGGGCAACGTGATGTCAACTGGTTGTGTGCTAGAACAAAATAATCCAAGATGGCAGAATACGCTCTGAAACTGTTGTGTTTCTGTATAAATGGAATATGTTTCTCATATATTTTGTAAAATTTAGTGAGAACTAAGCACTTCTAAATCTAAAAAATGTTGTTTTGTGTAACCAGATGACACCTCTGAAGTGATTTACAAGACATTTTATGGACATTTTTAGCAAGAAACAGTTGGCATGTGTTGCTTGTTGTTGTTCCTGGTGTGTGGCTGGCTCATGGTAACTTGGCGTCATTGTGCACAATTTTTAACGATAGATTATAAAAGACGGGGAAACCCGACACTGCCAATATGAGCTTTTCCTCTGTGCTTGACTGCTTGAGAGAACCAAAGTTCAGTTGATTTGTTTCAATCCAGCATCCTTTACAGCAACATTCCTTTATCACTAGTTAGCATGCTAACATCTCGGTAAGATGTCTTGTAAATCACCTCACAGATATTATCTGGTTACATAAACAGCTTTTTTAGAGTTAGAAGTGTTACTTTTCCAAAATATAAGAGAAGAATATCAAACATTATATGTTGCCTTCAGTTGAATTGACAATCACTATGTTGCGTCACTCAGCATTTGTAACATATAGGCTTCTTGTCTATTTTGGCGCTGCCTAACTGGAAGCATAGCAGCCATTTGTCTCTTGTCACTGCAAAATGCCTATTCTGATTGAAAATGAATTTCAGCTCGTCACTTTGCCTCTGTCGCTTGTAGCTAAACTATAGGGTTAGACACCAGCGACAGCAGAGGAGAAAGTGCAAGCCAAAATGTGCAAACTGGATATAGGAAGAAGGTAGCAAAAGCAGCTAATTTTTAGCCAAATTTGTCTCAAAGTTTGGAAATTTAAAAGGGTTAGAGATACGGTACATAATATGATACATTAACTATTTAAACAGTGAGTTTGTGTAGGCAACACTTGCCACACAAAATCTGACTCCTGCGGTATTTTATAACCCCTACTACAAGTTACACCCCTACACGGTCCCCCCCTGTCTTGCAGTCAACAGACAGACCCATCTTGACATTTTGGCCAGAAATCACATATTTCACACTCTAATGCTGCATTCACATGTTGTTGGTAGAAAAACCATCATACCGGTCATGAGAGAAGAATTTCTCTCATCTACATTGGCAGAGTGTAGTTGACAATGTGAGATGTGGTTGTTTTCATTGTTAATGACACAGACAATAATATACGCAGGACGCACACCTAAATATAAAAATAAATGTAGTCATATAATTGAAAGATACAAGTTTTAGCATTCTGCAGAGTATTGATAAAACGGGAATCCCTGGCCCTAATGGTAGCTTAAAAAGTTAACTTTTGTGAGGTTATACTGTAGATTAATTTCTCTCTGTGATATCACACAAATTATTCACCTTTACTTGATTAAAACCAAGTGACTCTCTGCTGTGAAAAAATCCAGCTCTGAAATGTGTTTAGTCCAAAACATCCGTGGCTGAAATGTGCGCCCACAGGGAGCTAATTTCAAAATAAACTGCTTCTTATTGCCACTGAATAGACAATACTTTCATTAGAACTGTCTGGTGGCATGTAGATGATTCCCTGCAGAGCTACACATGGGCATTGTTTACCTCAGTAAATTTAAATTAACTTTTTAAAATGACGAAAGACACATGTAGTGGCTTACCTTAGTCTTCTTCCACTTTAGTGACGTCGCTTTCCACAAAGTTGTTATAGAAGTCGATTGTCAATGAGGGGTTTGTTCTTGTGATTACAAAAGGAATTAACCTGAGATATTTAATTTAACCTTTATTTATCCAGGTTAGTCCCATTGAGATCTCTTTTTCAAAGGGAGACCTGAACAATTACTGAAGTTTCCAATTCACCTAACCTGCATGTCTTTGGATGTGGGAGGAAATTGGAGCAAACCCACGCAAACACGGGGAGAACATGCAAACTCCACACAGAAAGGCCACAATTGGGAATCAAGCACATAACCTTCTTGCTGTGAGGCAACAATGCTAACCACTAATCCACCGTGCTGCTGTGCCACGGTGCTTCTCTGTGGATAAACACCATCTCAGGCCTGAGAATGAGGCATCTCAAATTGCATTCAGGATATCTAAAATTATGAGTTATCAAATTATTGATGTCTGAATATGTCTGAATATGCAGTGATGGTCCAAATTAAACTGAATATATCTTGAATTTCAGTTATATAATTGCTTTTAAGATATTAACCACACCCACATAATTATAATAAAAGAAGTAATGACTAAGTGTAATTTACTTTAAAGATATTATGACGACCAGGAGAGAGACATCATGAATGATCATTTAGTCAAAACAAAAACGCTCGTGTTATAATGCCACGTCATTATTGATGCTCACTGCTGTTAGCTTGATGATAAATTTCTTGTGTAGAGAGATAATGAATGTTAGAATTTTTCTTGATCAGATATTTGTTGGGTGAAGCTCATTTTCACCAATAATTCAGTGAATTTTAGTTTTTTGAAGTTCATAGTGATTCCTGAAGGATTTCTCAGCAGCACCCACTCTCATGGCTCGTGCCATTGGATTTGACTCATCGTGATTCTAATCCTGATATCTGTAACCGTCAGTTCGACGAGTCAAAACTGTATTACTGATCTGATTGTAACTGATGAGTCACTTGTGTGAGCTCAGTACCTGGAATGGCATCGATATCATCATTTCAAACTGTCTATATGCTAAGAACACTTGGAAACCAGTAGGATCCATTGACTGATTTATTTCCAGCCACATTCACAAACATACATTGATGTTGATATAAGAGAGTCTGTTGACCAGTAGTTGTGCATTTCTACTTTATTCAGCCTTACATTAGCCTCTTACTTCTCCAGTTTTATATGTTGTGTTTGACAATTGTAGTTTATTCGTGAAAAGAAAAGTACTTTACAAGGACATTTATCTTCTTTTAACATTTTATATTATCAGTATTGGTATAATATGTTAAACAGGCACAAAATCAGACTTAATTCAGTCACAGTCTTGATTTGATTTGATTTGGCAATAAAATACAAGTACATAAAATACATACATACAAGATATAAAATTGCCGAGGATAACACAAAAAAGCATAAACACTTATTTCCATTGTGGTCCTCGAGAAAAAAGAAAAAAATTAATAGTAAACAAAATCCTGATAACTATCAACTAAAAGTTTAGACATAAAAAATGGGGGAAGATTTAACATAAACCTAATAACCTTATTCTGAGCCACTTGCAGTCTGGATTTAAATTTCTTAGACAAACCACTGTACCAAGCAGAACAAGCATAGTCAAAGTGGCATTGAATCAGAGCAGAAACCAAGAGTTTCTTAGTTTTCAAATCAAATTTTTGAGCATTTCTGTATAAAAGTTTAACTTTGTTTGAACATTTTGAAACAACTTTATCCGAAATAGCATCGCCTGAGAGAGACTGATCCAACATTACGCCTAAATAAGTTACTTGCTGCCTTGATTCAATGTCAACTCCGCCGCACTTGACTTGTAAACTACTACCCTTTTTTAGCCTGTGCTTTTATGCAAACAGTATTGATTCCATTTTACCTAGGTGCAATGATAGCTTGTTATCTATCAACCATTCTTGGACTGCGGCAAGCTCGGCACTAAGGGTCGCCTCTATCTCCGACACGTCCTTACCCGAAACAAGCAGTGCTGTGTCATCTGCATAAAGCAGCAACTTACACTTGACAGCGCCAGGCATGTCATTGATGTAAATCAGGAACAGAAGCGGCCCCAGTATCGACCCCTGCGGAACACCACAACTGATAGAACGTTCCCTGGATATAGTACCGTTTACATCAACAACTTGTTTTCTACCAGATAAATAAGACAAGTCAAACGTGTTTTATCTTACAAATGCAGGCCAACAGTAGGCTGATGTGGGCTCTTTGGGACAAGGAGTTGGGCTACCAATATGTAGACCTGGGTTTGATTCCCACTTACACTACGTATCCATATCCATGAACAAGAAACTTTATCTGCATTATCCCAGTCCACCCAGCTGTACATGGGTACCAGCCTGGGCTGGGGAAGTAACATTTCTTCTTTGCTCCAGTCACTTTTTGTAGTAGCTTTTGTGATTTTGGTTTTGTGAAATGAAGAAGATGCTTCTCAGACTTTTTACATTCTTCTGCATTCCAGAGGATATATTTAAGAGACTTTAGGTAACGTTAATAATAGTTAACTTTAACTAGCTAGCACTCGGCATATTAGCTAACAATCTGCTAGCTACCACTAGCGTTAACCACCACCAAAGTACCACATCTGATAATTGTAGT
Organism: Thalassophryne amazonica; assembly: GCF_902500255.1. Lineage (NCBI taxonomy): Eukaryota > Metazoa > Chordata > Actinopteri > Batrachoidiformes > Batrachoididae > Thalassophryne > Thalassophryne amazonica. Next base: position 126,225,954 of record NC_047108.1, read on the forward strand.
TGAATTACTTGCATGTCTTGTGATCTCTTCACCTCACGATGTCATACCTTGGTTTTAATCACCCAGCCAGAAACAGTAACAGCATACTGATGGGAATACATGCACTTGAAAACCTTCAGGCCAGCTCTACTGTATGTGCAAGACCTATGTAAATGTCAGGAAAAGTAAGCTGGGGCAAATGTTTTGCAGATTTTTAGGGGCAAAATACTAGTATTCACAGTGCTTCACTTTTTCCATATTTTGCAAATTTATTAAAAATAAAAAACTAAGGCATCACATGTACATAAGTATTCACAACCTTTGCCAAGAAGCTCAGAGTTGAGCTCAGGTGCGTCCTGTTTCCACTGATCATCCTTGTGATGTTTCTACAGCTTAACTGGAGTCCACCTGAGTAAATTCAGTTGAATGGACATGATTTGGAAAGACACACACCTGTCTACATATAAGGTCCCATAGCTGACAGTCAGAGGACAAACCAAGAATGAAGTCAAAGGAATTGCCTCAAGGCACAAATCTGGGAAGGGTACAGAAACATTTCTGCTACATTGAAGGTTCCAGTGAGCACAGTGGTCTCCATCATCTGTAAATGGAAGAAGTTCAGATCCACCAGGACTCTTCCTAGAGCTGGCCGCTTGTTTGAACTGAGTGATCGGGAAGAAGTGCCTTAGTCAGGGAGGTGATCAAGAACCCAATGGTCACTGTGTCAGAGCTCCAGCATTCCTCTGTGGAGAGAGGAGAACCTTCCAGAAGGACAACCATCTCTGCAGCAATCCACCAATCAGGCCTGTATGGTAGAGTGGCCAGATGGAAGCCACTTAGTAAAAGGCACATGGCAGCCCACCTAGAGTTTGACAAAAGACACCTGAAGGACTCTGAGACCATGAGAAACAAAATTCTCTGGTCTGATGATACAAACATTGAACTCTTGGCATGAATACCAGGTGTCATGTTTGGAGGAAACCAGGCATCATCTCTACAGTGAAGCATGGTGGTGGCAGCATCATGCTGTGGGGATGTTTTTCAGTGGCAGGAACTGGGAGACTAGTCAGGATTGAGGGAACGACAAATGCAGCAATGTACAGAGACATCCTGGTTGAAAACGTGCTCCAGAACCCTCTTGACTGTAACTGTGATGGTTCATCTTTCAGCAGGACAATGATCTTTGGAGAGATCTGAAAATGTCTGTGCACCGACGCTCCCCATCCAACCTGATGAATCTTGAGAGGTGCTGCAAAGAGGAATGGGAAAAACTGCCCAAAAATAGGTGCACCAAGCTTGTGGCATCATATTCAAGAAAACTTGAAGCTGTAATTGCTGCCAAAGGTTCATCAACAACATATTGAGCAAAGGGTCTGAATACTTGTGTTCATGTGAAACTTTTTTCATGTTGTCATTATGGGGTGTTGTGAGTAGAATTTTGAGAGAAAAAATTAATTTCATCCATTTTGGAATGAGGCTATAACAAATATGGAAAAAGTGAAGTGCTGTGAATACGTTCCAGATGTGCCGTATATATCAATCAATCAATTAATCAATTTTTTTATATAGCGCCAAATCACAACAAACAGTTGCCCCAAGGCGCTTTATATTGTAAGGCAAGGCCTCTCCTTCTAGTCCCCGTCAGTACTCTAGCTGCAGCATTTTGAATTAACTGAAGGCTTTTTAGGGAACTTTTAGGACAACCTGATAATAATGAATTACAATAGTCCAGCCTAGAGGAAATAAATGCATGAATTAGTTTTTCAGCATCACTCTGAGACAAGACCTTTCTGATTTTAGAGATATTGCGTAAATGCAAAAAAGCAGTCCTACATATTTGTTTAATATGCGCTTTGAATGATCAAAAATGACTCCAAGATTTCTCACAGTATTACTAGAGGTCAGGGTAATGCCATCCAGAGTAAGGATCTGGTTAGACACTATGTTTCTAAGATTTGTGGGGGCCAAGTACAATAACTTCAGTTTTATCTGAGTTTAAAAGCAGGAAATTAGAGGTCATCCATGTCTTTATGTCTGTAAGACAATCCTGCAGTTTAGCTAATTGGTGTGTGTCCTCTGGCTTCATGGATAGATAAAGCTGGGTATCATCTGCGTAACAATGAAAATTAAGCAATACCGTCTAATAATACTGCCTAAGGGAAGCATGTATAAAGTGAATAAAATTGGTCCTAGCACAGAACCTTGTGGAACTCCATAATTAACTTTAGTCCTGTGAAGAAGATTCCCATTTACATGAACAACTTGTAATCTATTAGACAAATATGATTCAAACCACCGCAGCACAGTGCCTTAATACCTATGACCTGCTCTAATCTCTGTAATAAATTTTATGGTCAACAGTATCAAAAGCAGCACTGAGGTCCACAGAACAAGCACAGAGACGAGTCCACTGTCCGAGGCCATAAGAAGATCATTTTGTAACCTTCACTAATGCTGTTCTGTACTATGATGAATTCTAAAACCTGACTGAAACTCTTCAAATAGACCATTCCTTTGCAGATGATCAGTTAGCTGTTTTACAACTACTCCTTTCAAGACTTTTTGAGAGAAAAGGAAGGTTGGAGATTGGCCTATAATTAGCTAAGATAGCTGGGTCAAGTGATGGCTTTTTAAGTAATGGTTTAATTACTGCCACCTTAAAAGCCTGTGGTACATAGCCAACTAACAAAGATAGATTGATCATATTTAAGATCAAAGCAGTAATTAATGGTAGGGCTTCCTTGAGCAGCCTGGTAGGAATGGGGTCTAATAGACATGTTGATGGTTTGGATGAAGTAACTAATGAAAATAACTCAGACAGAACAATCGGAGAGAAAGAGTCTAACCAAATACCGGCATCACTGAAAGCGCCAAAGATACGATACGTCTTTGGGATGGTTATGAGTAATTTTTTCTCTAATAGTTAAAATTTTGTTAGCAAAGAAAGTCATGAAGTCATTACTAGTTAAAGTTAATGGAATACTCAGCTCAATAGAGCTCTGACTCTTTGTCAGCCTGGCTACAGTGCTGAAAATATATATGGGGCCCAACTAATAATCAAGTTCTTAGTGGGCAATTCAGAAGTGACATCTTTGGTGCTCATGAATGTCATCCTCGTGGCAGTCCCTCGGTGGCGAAGAACATCATCTCTTGACTGATTCCCATTTCCTGGGATAGTGGACGTGGAGAAAATCTACACCCAGGGTCAATCTAGAGACACATGTCTTTGGGTTTTTTAATGTGGGAATGTTGTAGCATGCCAGAAAACACACTGTCCTTGACAGATCTTTCACCTGGTCTGATGGCTGGGAAATCCCAGATGATTGGGGTCTGAGGACCTGCTGCAGCCTTCATAAGCCTTCTTCGCCGTTGAGTTACAAGCAATCACCTTTGCCGCCTGATTCAATGTCGAGGACTTAATGTTTCATTGAGAGCCCTGTTAGCAGTCTCATGTTCAGGGTTCTATTTCGACCTGTTTGGGCCACTGGACACACAAGGTCCCTGATATATTTCATCCCAACAGGCATTTCCGTACTTGATCCATGATCCAAGGTGTCACGGTGCAGATCATGCTAAAATACTGTCAACCTATATGTCCTGTAACAAGCTTCTGTCAACTGTTGTGAGGCCACTGGTCATCTTCTTTCCTACAGGGGACCACTAGCAGAAAAATGTCCAATATCTTTTGTCCTATCACGTGAGACTGTATTACTTGAGAAAGTCTAATTTGTGCTGACAGATGAGACAAGCATTAGTAACAGCTGTTATATGAATAACACTCCAAATAATAACTCATTGAACAGTTTGTGATTCAGCTAAGAAAGTGACAGAAAGGTATTGAAAGGTGTATCATCAGGACACAAGCCAGACTGAAGTTAGAGCTTATGGATGTCTTTTGTCTGTTTTATAGAAAGTCATAACTTAACCCTTAACGCCTGAATTTATATAGCTGTATATAAAAAAATGTTTTGTGTGTGTTTTTGCCTTTAAGTAGATGGTAAATAATGTTGAGATTATTCATTTCACTTTTGCACAAAAAATATATAGTAATTTTGGTAATGACTTTATGTTATAATGTTATAATAATAATAATGGTATGTTGCAAATTTGCGACAACAGGCATACTGGTCAATTTGGTATGTTGCATATTTGAGTCAATTATTGTAGCATATATGCGACAATAGGCGTTAAGGGGTTAAATATAAAATCAAAAGTACCATATAATGTTTCCCTCTGATTTGTGTTGTTCTTACAAAAATAAAAATCAAATCATTATTTTGAAGTAAATAACAAGACTACTACAAATGTAAATTTAAATACAGTAATTAGATACAGTAGAATTAGATACAGTAATTTTAAAACATGTAGAGGATGTATTGCAGGTCTCATAGATACTTTCTTATTGTCCAGAAAAATTTATAAAAATCACAATTATCTGGCAGTGTCATTAATATCAAAGTCTTACAATCAGTGCATATCACATCAACAAAATGTAAGTTATTCTACTTAAAATAATAATAATAAAACAATTCAATCAATCAATCAATCAATTTTTTTATATAGCGCCAAATCACAACAAACAGTTGCCCCAAGGCGCTTTATATTGTAAGGCAAGGCCATACAATAATTACGTAAAAACCCCAAAGGTCAAAACGACCACCTGTGAGCAAGCACTTGGCGACAGTGGGAAGGAAAAACTCCCTTTTAACAGGAAGAAACCTCCAGCAGAACCAGGCTCAGGGAGGGGCAGTCTTCTGCTGGGACTGGTTGGGGCTGAGGGAGAGAACCAGGAAAAAGACATGCTGTGGAGGGGAGCAGAGATCAATCACTAATGATTAAATGCAGAGTGGTGCATACAGAGCAAAAAGAGAAAGAAACACTCAGTGCATCTGGGAACCCCCCAGCAGTCTACGTCTATAGCAGCATAACTAAGGGATGGTTCAGGGTCACCTGATCCAGCCCTAACTATAAGCTTTAGCAAAAAGGAAAGTTTTAAGCCTAATCTTAAAAGTAGAGAGGGTGTCTGTCTCCCTGATCTGAATTGGGAGCTGGTTCCACAGGAGAGGAGCCTGAAAGCTGAAGGCTCTGCCTCCCATTCTACTCTTACAAACCCTAGGAACTACAAGTAAGCCTGCAGTCTGAGAGCGAAGCGCTCTATGGGGTGATATGGTACTATGAGGTCCCTAAGATAAGATGGGACCTGATTATTCAAAACCTTATAAGTAAGAAGAAGAATTTTAAATTCTATTCTAGAATTAACAGGAAGCCAATGAAGAGAGGCCAATATGGGTGAGATATGCTCTCTCCTTTTCACCATATTTTTGAAAAATTACTTGTTTGATTCAATTTTCTTGAGGGATGAACGTGCAACAATAAATATTGTACTTATGGAGACAAAACCTGAACTTCCTCTGTAGAACTAATTATAAGATGTACAATTTACGTGTTTGTTTATTTATTTATTTGTCTGTCATTTACAAAAAACAAAAAAGCAAATCTTGGAATACTAGTTAAACATTGTGTTGATCTGAGTGTTAGAGTTCAGAAAACCTACAGCTGCAGATCATCACTCTCTGATCTGCAGTCCTGCATTTATTTAGGAAATCAGAATTGCCTATATTAAATAAATGAATAAATAAATAATTATTTGCCAAATACTCTTTTACTCCAGTTTCTCAAATATAAGGCTGTGCTTCCTGATTCTGTTACTGTAAACTGAATGTATTTGGATACTGGATTGTTGGTGAAAAGCACAAAAAATACTGCCATTTGAAAATATGTATTTGGAGTCTGGGAACGTGGCATTTTTACACTGCTTTCTATTGCATTACATGACCTATTAATCATAAAAATAATACTTTAAGGGTGAAGTGACAATGGAAATGGCTTTGTTTCCTTTGTGGCGGTAGTTGCGTTGTCTTGTTGTCCTCAAAGCGCATGTGACTGTGGCTTTGAAGAAGCTATAATTGTCATGACCTTTGTGAACGTCAAAGTATTTATTGGTCTCACTCAAGGAGAAGATCGACATAAAATAGCTCATTTTGAAGCTCTGTAAACTGACATTTTACATCAACCCTCTCGCCCACTCTGTCCTGTAGAGTCCAAAATAACATTTTAAATCATTCATCAACTAAAATCTTAAAATGTTGTCTACTCAAATGTGATGATACAATATGACAGTTCCTCTACAACTCCATAACTGAAATATCTGTATTTATTTAGACTGGAAGCCTTTTTTGTTGTTGTTGTTTAAATTATTATGACCAGTTTAATTTGTAATGAGAATTTGCCACAATTTTAAAATTATTTCAGTTTTTCCTGCATGAAACCAGCTGACAGCTGCAGGACAAAGAGAGTTCAGTACATTCAGCTAAACAAATGTCTTTTAAAAGCTGAGCTGAAGGTGAAAAAGACCGGAGTGTTGTCTAGACGGTTTATTGCCCCAATAAGAAGCTTTTTTTCCCCTCTAAACAGCTCAAACGGTGTCCAGCCATAAAACAGCAGTTGTAGAAACCAGAGGGATTATCAGTGATATTACCTTTACTTTTGAAAATTAAATGACAGGATTTGCACAGTAATTTCAAGCAATAACAGTAACAAGTGCATTAAATAAGTGAAAGCAGTCAGTTTTCTCCTTGAGTCACTGAACACAATGATGGATGGAGTAAAAGAACATATTTCAATAGTCTGAGCAACATTTTCTCTAAAAAGAAAAATCAGCAAATTGATTCTTGTCCTTTTGTTGTATTTAATAAAAAACGTATGCATAATACAACACTTGAAAAGTTTATATCTGGCAAGTCCTGGAAGTCTTGAATATCTAGGACAAACTGTAATCCAGACACTGTGATTCCCCACTCAGCTCCAATTAGGGCAACCATTGATTCAACAAAGATTGCAGCAACATCCGCAGAATGAAGGACAGTAAATACGGATACAGATACTTTACTGTTACTGTAACAAGTACAGCAAAATGTGCAAACCTTTTCTTGCTAACAATGGCATCTAAGTCAGTGATTTCCTCACTCTGTGAACACCATAATTCACTGGGTAGAGATCAGAGGCTCTGCTCCATCTGCACACAGCACTCACAGTAGGCCAGCTATGACATCCATCAACTTATTGGGGATCCTACAAAATTTCAGGGTGTCCCACTGAGCAGCACAGTCAATTGATTCAAATGTTTTGTGAAAACCAACATACACGTAGGTTTATTTATCTGATTTAGCACATGAATTCATTTTCTACATACTGTGCTCAATCCCGCCCCCCTAATGGACCCCATTTATTGTGTACCTGCTCTCAACCATCACCCTCTCACTCTTTTTTAAATAAATAAATTCATACAAAAATTCTTGGGTGGGTGAAGGATGACCATGTCATTTGAGTTTAAAATAAGCAGTTTAAAACATTTATTACGACAACTGAATTTTAATTTTAAAAAAGCCTTTTAAACATAGTGAAAGTAAAAGTCAGGTTCCTAAGCTCATCCCTGGCTATTTTTAAAAATAATCAAAGTTACAATGAATATGTATTGTATTTTTCAGAGTATAAGTGGCGCTGGAGTATGAGTCACACCTCTTTTTTTTGTATTATCAGATCTTTAATTTGGGATTTTTGTGCATTGATGAAGTGTAATTTTTATTATTGCCATTTATTCTTTTATATATATATATATATATATATATATATATATATATATATATATATATATATATATATATATATATATATAATTTATTTTGTTAAGTACTGTGATTCATGGGAAAGTCCTATATAAATAGTCATTATACTGTAGCTATTCTTATTAACAACGAATGGGTGATATTTCAGTCTTTAAGTGGCACCAGAGTATAAAGCCTCGTTTCCATCAAGCAGTCCGGGTCGGTACAGCACGGTATGGTACAGGTCAGAACGGTTAAGTTGGGCATGGGTTGCGTTTCCAGCACCAGCAGAACCTTTTGTTTGGTAGGCGGAGTATGTAGATGTTGACATGCACATCATCGAGAGCACATATGCTGTCGCATGGCCTCGCCCCCTCCACATGGAGTCCACACAGTGAAATTTAACATTTTTAAAATTGAATTGAATTTAATGTTATTTTTGTCTTGGTAGATCATGGGATTTTATTTTTCATTGCATGCAGAATGCTGAAAAGACAACGCATAGTTGTGGTAAATGCTGGCATGAATGAATGAGGTGCTTTGAGTCTTTCAACTTTAAAAATAATTTAATTTTCTTGTTGTGGCACAAACCACTGGCATCCTATGGTTCAGGATGAGAAACGTACCTGGAGCAGACAAACACAGAGGGACTTTTTTAAAATGCTGCATTTCTTCAGACACGACAAGGAACTAAAGCATTTCCAGACATCGTTTTCCAAAATAAGGATGCTTTATGAGGATAGGTTTTCATCAGGCTGTGATGATGAATCCAACTGAAACAATGTAACAGGTAAGATTAAGAATTTATATTTACTCGGTGTGAGTGGCTTTAATATTTAAAACTATCTGAACTGTATGAATGGTTGCGTGAGGACTGCAGCTTTTGCTTCTACTGAGCCAATCAATGGACAGTAACAGGCCAGCGTCTCTCTTTTGTAACCAGTCCATAATTTTGGGACCCCAACTGAAGGGTGCCAAAAAAGTGGCACAGTATGGTTATTTTGGTACCCATTCCTAAATCTGGATGTGGAAACGCACAAATAGCCTGCTGTACCAACCCAGAACGCTCGATGGAAACAGGGCTCAAGTCACAGGCAAGCGTAAACCTGAGCCCACTATAAATGAGGTTGACGCATAAGTGCAGTACCTTGAATGGCCACGTGAGGCAGGCTCCAAAACAGAGCACTTTTCCATAGGACTCCATGTTAAAATGTCCAAATTTAGAGCAGAAATAGACATGTTTACAGCCTGGTAGAAAGATGGTTTTGGTCTCTTTAAACAGTTTCTGAATCCATGACAACTGTACAAGGGAGGAATTTTTTTTTTCTAATGTCTTAGTTTAAGTTGTTTTATGCCATAAATTTCTGTATAATTGGGGGTGTGGTTGCTTAGAGTGACAGGTGGCAGCGTCTGAGGGGAATATCTCCGTGTCTTGTCTTTAGCTGTGAGTCCGCTCAGTGAGGCTGGTCATGGACGCTGTGTCTGCTTTTTTTGGAGTATTTTATGACAAACACGTGGAATAATTAAGCTTGTTGTGGAGAAAAGTCCTAACGGATCAGATGCATCTGTTTCAGTAGACAAACTGAGTGAAACTCTCGTTGGATTTAATGTTGTATGCTAACAGCGTTAGCACTTTGAGCAGCTGTTGTAGCTTCACCTGTTAGCTCAATTTAATGTATGCTAACTGAGAAAATATTCAGCTCATAACTTTTAATGTCCACAACAAAGTAAACCATGAGGAGAACCACCACGCAGTCCCCAAAATATGATTTATTAAATGCCAGAGCCCAGGTTAGGGGGGTCGGACTGTAAGAGAGGGGCGTGTTCAGGCGTCTTTCATCACATGGAGAAACACCCACACTCCACCCCTTTATGTATTTATGAGTTCGTCGGTTAGCTGCTGTGAGCATGGCGCCGTACAGAACACAGCCCAGACACTGGCTTCCTTGTGGCTCTTCCGGGTCTCCATAGAAAACCAGCGGGTGTCGTCACGCAGGATGACAGTCCGTGGTCACATGCATCGTGACATGAACCGAATGTACGCCGCGACTTATACTCCGGAAAATACTATAAATCTTTTTCTGTTTGGCTCTGTCATAAAGTGTCAAAGTTGACACTAAAATAGCAAAAAAAAAAAAAAAAAAAGAAGAAGAAAAAAAAGAGAGACATTACATTTCACAAGTGTGTCTTTTGTCAACAGCGACCTTGTCGTGGACAAACAATAACGGCCTCACAAACAGTTGCTGAAGGATTGTAAATTGGCCGCGGGTTTTTTTTTAGCAGTCAGTAAAAGATGAAAGGAGCAGACCGTCTGAGGATGTTTGAGCTTCTTCACATCAGTGTGAATCCCACTGAAGTCATTAATTGTACTCACAGGCTCCCGATTTGTTCATCTTTACATTTTGATGCCAGCACCCCTACAGATCCACAATCGTCCCAGTAAACGTTTGTACTACTTTTGCATTTGAAAACACGAATGTGCTCAAACTTTGCATAGAAAGCTGCCGTTATTAGAATCTTTTCATGCCAGCTTCTCTTTTTGTGTGGTTCTTTTCCGATGTTGTGAGTAACCTTTCCACAGCGGACCACTTTTCTTGCTTGAATCTTTCCTCAACACATTTTTATTATTTTATCCTGCTGGTTTTCTTCAGCTGCCCCTTAAAACATTTCCTCTCTTGTAGTCATAAATAACATCATTAAACTCACACAAAGGACAAAGGAAAAGGGTTTTTCATGCAAGATCTGATTCTCATAGAAAGCTGTACGGAGGACAGGCACGTACAAAAAAAACAGAATGACTGACCTTTTGTGTTACACCAACTACATCAATCTTTTTATTGAAAATCATATTGGTGATATCAATGCATAAACTCTGCTTATAAGAAACGAACACACCTCGTCTTTCAGAGCAATATTACAACTCCAGTTATTTTCTTTGTGTTCTGGGATTACACATTACACATTTACTGCACAATTATTTACACAATTAATACTTACACAATTATTACCTCCCAGCAGTGACTGGAGAATGTTTTCATGACTGATCAGCAAACGCCCGTTCTAATGCTCTCCTTGTTGCACGTTTACGTTCTGTGTTTGGGAGCATCAGCATAGAATAGAGGCTGACACATATTTGATGATTATCTGTAGTACTGTTTCTCCCTCCAATGAATGTTGCTTGATTAAAAAAAAAAACATGAACATACAGGAGGAATATTACAGCAACATGTACACAGCATGAACTCTAACCATGAATCAATTAATCAAGCAACAGAAAAGTAATCATCATCTATTTTGGCAAGCGATTGATTATACATGTCGTTTATCAACAAACACTAACTAACGTACAATGTAATGTAATGTTTTGGACTTCCACACTCAGGACAAACTGGTTTAAACTGCTATTAAGGGTCTGGGAATATGTTTTAACCTCATTTATATACCACATAATGTCTAAGAGTTCAACAGCAAAGGCAAAAGAATCTGTTTAAATTAGAGATGATGTTTTTAAGATGTTTCGTGTAGATATTTGACATTATTTACCGAGCTTGAAACAATGCCTCACTGGTGTATGCTGCACTGAAACCTGGTTAATTTTACAAAAACTGGTTTTGAGTTGCAAAAATGATGAATATCTTTAGATACTCAATTATTGGTTAATTTTTAAAACAACAATTTGAAGGGGCTTATTTGTTGTTGTTGTTTTTTATTTTTTTTGTAGGAAATATGACATTGTATGTAATTTATTCTTTTTGTAATTAATACAAAGAGACAAAGATATACAGCTTTTAATGTAATGAGCAAAGGAGAACAAGCTGACTGTATGATAAAGTTTTTTTTCAGTTTTCAGAATCTTACCACACCAGGTAATGTTGTATGCTGATGTCCTTTTATAAACCAAAATTAAAAAAATGTATGAAAGTAGGTCAGATAGAGATGATCTGTTTCGAGGTTACAATACTTTGAAAAAGTTGAAACAGTTTTAAACCAATGCCAAAATGGTGTAAACAT